>NC_056741.1:1456305085-1456427585 GCF_019279795.1 Protopterus annectens
GCAATGTTAACATCTGCTGGAGATCCACCCTCTCCCCAACACCTACTAACCACATTAATCTATATAACTTTACCCAACTCATCCAAACTCCCATCTGTATAGATAAAGCCCCCAAAAGGGAATCCATATTAGATTAGATACTCACTAACCAACCCAACGCTGCCCACCAAAGTGGTACACTGTCTAATTCTCTAAGTGACCATAACCCAACCTTTTTACTATGAAATAAACTGAACTGTAACAACCCACCCATTCTTCTACAAACCCATTCCTACAAAAACTTCCCCTTAGACCTATTCACAGACACATTAAAATCCTGCAACTGGGCTCCCACTAAAACTCTACCCCTGGACAATGCAGTTGAGTACTTTAATTCCAAATTCCTAACAATCCTAAATGATCTAGCCCCTATAAAAATGATTAGAGCACGTAGTAATCCTGCCCCCTGGTTACTGAAAACCACAAAGACCTTATTAAAACAAAGGGGCAAAGCAAGGAAATCCTGGAAACAACTTAAAACATCCACAACTAGGTAAACCTACCTAGAACTTAGAAATAAGGCAAAAAAAACAGTTTAGGCTAGACAAACAAAATCACACTTAACCCTACAAAATAACTATTGTAACAACCCGTAGATATTCTGGGCTGCAGTGAATGGTATCCTCCAACCTGTTAAAAGCCCCACACCACCACCAAACATAGAAGGTACCAACCCTGACATAACATCCAGCTTTAACAACTATTTTACATCCACCATACTAAAACTAGTAAATGATACTAACCTCACTATCCCCTTCCAACCATCAAAACCAAACTAAATTCCACCCCCTTCTCATTCAAACCAGTATCTACATCAACGATCAAAAACTCCTTGCCAAACTCAAACCAACCACCCTTGCTGTCGACAATCTTCCAGCCAAATTCCTCCAGCTTGCATATAGGGCCATATCCTACCCAATCTCAATACTAATAAATAGATCAATCAATGAACACTATGTTCCATAATTATTGAAAACCTCTTACATCATCCCCCTACACAAGGGCGGTGCCTCCACTGACCTATCCAACTACCTCCCCATTCCAATCCTTTCACCCCTATCAAAAATCCTAGAAAGATGTATCTATCAACAGCAAATGTCCCATCTACTCTCCAACAACCTACTCTCCCAAACTCAACACGGATTTCGACCTGGCCATAGCACCACCACTGCCCTCATTAACTTCACCAATACCATAAACACATACAGAAACCAAGGGCAATTTGTCTCCGGCATCTTCCTTGATCAAAAAGCATTCAATACAGTTTCACACAATAAACTACTATCCTCCCTCTCCAGACTTAACCTTGATAATGCTACATTACATTGGTTCCGTAGCTACCTAGGCAATCGCTCTCAATCTGTCAAATGGCACAACTCCCTATCTTCCCCACTCCCAGTCAAATGTGGCATACCTCAAGGTTCCTTACTTGGTCCCCTTCTATTCAATGTCTTTACAAACCAACTCAAGTTAGCAACCACAAAGTGTGACATTATCCAATACGCAGATGGCACTACCCTGATCTGCTCTGCACCCAATTTCCAGCTGCTACAAACTCGAGCTCAAGAATCCTTCTCAGAAATAGAAAACTGGCTAAATAATTCACAGCTAATACTGAACCTCAAAAAAACACAACTAATGCTATTCAACCCAACAAAGACCTTTGACCACACTTTTTCCATTCTTTCGGCCAAAAAGATCCTCATAACTCCTATTTCTGAGGCCAAACTACTAGGACTTACAATTGACCACCAACTTAAAAATCTCTAACCATCTCCAAAGTCCACAAAAAGCTAGGCTGCCTCTATCATAGCAAGAAAGTCCTAACCCCTGATTCCAGAACTGCCATAGCCAGAACTCATCTCCTAACTACCCTACTCTATGCATCTCCAGTATTAATACATTTAAATAAAACCGACCTTAACAAACTCTCAACATGTTACAACAAAATAGCTAGGTTTGCAACCAGTGCTAAATCATGCTCTCACCACTGCCACTCCCTACATAAACTACACTGGTTAGAATTCCCTAACCTACTTCAATACCATCAACTCAATTGAGCCCATCAAATACTGCACCATCCTGACAATACCCCTACCCTAACAGGCCTACTAAACTTCCATAGTACCAACAGGGAACTTCGATCCAGTAACAAATCCCTAGTAGAAGTCATTCCATGTAGAAATAGCATAGGGAAATCTTTCTTCCATTTATTCAGTTGCAAAAATGTGGAACACACTACCCCCACACCTCAGACTACAAAACCACTCTACCACATTCGAAAAACTCCTTAAATCACAACTTTATGAAAACCAGCTATGTAACTGAAATGACCCTCCCTGAACCCAACTTTACTACACTATTATCCATAGCCACCCCCTATAGAACATGTTTCGACAGTCTTGTACTCTACCCTGCACATTGAACTCGATGTAATTATCTATCATACTTTTTTTTCTTCTATGAAGTTGATTATATATATCTTGTATGTAGGCTCTCCTATACATCTTGTAAGCATTTTTTTTTTCCTTCTAAATAACATGTTAAACTTTTTCAGCTTTGGTTAAACATTGTTAAACTTTGTTAACTAATTTAACCAAATGACTATGTAACCTTGTGGAGTTTTTCTCCCCAGGATTCCGCTGAAAAAGGATACCTGGTGGCCAGTCAGACGATCATGGTAAACAAACGTTAAAAAATAAAAATATTCCACCTTGATTTCTATCAGTCACCCTGGCTTTTGGCTGCAGTGACCACTAGCTGTGACAGCGTGACCCTTGAGGGACATTTCTTGGGGCAGACTACTTGGTGTCCGTACTTGTCTTGCTGTCATTTGCAGCCTTGGGGTTGGACAGTGGATGTTGTACACAAGTGTTGATTTACAGGCTTCTTACAGCTCATTCATACCTTTTCTTACCTGGTAGACCTGTGGAGGAAATATCTGTTAACACGACATGACTGTTTCTACACATATTCACACATTCTTGGATGAGCTTATGCATATAGTTTAATAGCACTCCTGAGATTCGATTTGTACAAAAATAGAACACAAGAGTATGTTTCACGATAATGAACTACTGCTGAACTGCTGTTTCTTTCCTGACTGTTTTCAGTATAACATTGTGTTGTTTGGACAATCTCCCTTGTAATTCTGAAATCCATGCATGGCGGATGCTTGTTATAATCTGTAGTCAGCCCTTGACCTATTACAGAATGGAAAACAATGGTTAACACAGCATTACTATTCAAGGACCAGATCCTGGTGAATGGAACATTTCTTATAGCTAATCTGTTAACGTCAACTTTACACATCTAAATTCAAACTACCATATACCAAAGTACACATGACAGTCTGGTGTTTAGAGTTTTATTGACAAGGTGCTGCTACACTTTTACTGATATATATATATATCCTGTACATCAGTATTACTCTGATAATGTCTTATCTATTCTGTCCAACAGTACACATTACTAACTACTGGCAGGTGACATTCTACTGCATTCTATTTATTTGCCCTGACTACTGCTAGCTAGGTTAGTACGCACCAGCCTCGCGACTCAGCCTTAGCAGCCTGCTGGCATGGGTTTCCAAGATCGCAGCCCTCTCTTCTGCAGCTGTACAGGAAATAGAGAAACAGTTATGCATACCTTTCCATGTCATACTTAGGCTGGACTTTGATACATGGGAATTGATAGTGGTACTTACATACTGTTGGGACATTCTGCACCTGAGCATCTTGGACCCCCCTGCACCAAAAGGTCCCTATTCCTACTCTTCAAGTCAGCACAGTGATGCCGGACCTGTTCTCCAGTTCAAGGGATGCCAGTTGCACTGGTCATGTCATGAGCAAGACTGTCCCAGGCCTCTGCATTATATTGGGAGCCCTCGTACTGGTCCTGCAACAGTCACCCTTCATGTTTTTTTTTTACAAGGAGTCCAACCATGACCCAGGACTCCGGAATGCCCCAACACTGCACCCAAAAGCACACACCTTCTCCAACACCAGCCATATTGCCTACAGTGATCATCTACAACTGGGCATGGTTGTATTCCTGCCTGTGGGGTTTAAGTAGGGCTGGATTTCCACCCTTTGCCACGATTGGTCTATTTTGAGTATGCTGAGCTGAACTAAGCGATAGGCAAACCCACTTAGCTGAGATAAGCATTGTTTACATATGTAGATACTAAGCATTGTTTACCAGGGTGCAAATCCACTTAGCTATGCTAATTATTGGCAAACATAACAGTTTAAGCTCTGTTTACTCCAAGTGAGCATAGCCGAACATAATTAAGTGATGTACAGCTTTCATTTTATGGACTATCAGGATTGTGGGATCAATTCCTCCTTAATGCCATCTTATGATATCTGTGTTTCCCTTCCATGATATCCCCCTAAGTGATTTCATTACATTACATTCTTTTGTGGCTATACTGTATGGGACACTTGTGTTTATATATGGGTTTTACATCTGTACAACATTGATACCGCACATTTGGACCTGCTACACTACCCTTGTCAACAAATATATATTATTCACTACCTATTTATAAAAATATATATTTTAGTCCTGTTTCACATATGAAAATGAAAGAACTGTATTGGGGCTCAAACCATGAATGCCAACATGTTAAGCTAAAGCTCTAACCAATATACTAATCAACTTTGCCAATTTGGCTGTATATTTCTATTTAGCTCCTTTAGATGCTTACACTCCACTATGCATAGCTGCATGGCACACACACTCAGCTATTCTTAAACTTTATTGGGAACAGAAAAAAAAAAAAGAGTTGAAATGGTGTTTTATTTTTATTTTCCTTTATGGTATGCACATTGCTTTCTGTCTCTTAGGGCAGGATATTTGTACAAAGTGTGATATGATAGTGGGACTAATAGGGACAGATTTTAGATATTTCCCTTGGAAACTTAGAAAGTAGATAGAATAATAGAGGCTTTGCATTGCATGAATCTGAAACTCAAATATATCTCATTATTTTCTGACTTCGGACTTTAATGATTTTACACTAATTTTTCAGACAACCATACATTTTTGGAGAGTGGACCAAAAATATGAGGCTAAAGTCTGGCATTCTGTGAAAATCTGAACGGTTGAGGGGTATGTGTGTGCATTTGCACACATTTCCAGCTTCTGTAGGATGCAGAAGTGTCATACGACACTTTAGCAATACAGAGGGGTGTGTCATGTGACACACTCCCTGTATTGGTTTCCTCTTGCTGTTTTTATTTCAGTGTCCGTGGACACTGAAATGATCTATTTTACATTTCGGTGTCGGCTGACACTGGGATACTGGCATAATATTAGAGCTAAGCTCTAATATTATGCCAGTACAGCTTAGAAAGTGCCATATGGCACTTTCTGAGCGCAGGGGGCATGTTTAGTGTCCATGCACTGCTTGAACACACCCTCCTGCACTCATTCTTGTTTCAAGGCCATCTAGTGCAGACAGCAGCATATCCTCATGAATATGCAGGGTGTGCTGCTGTCCTAGACGGCCACGGAACACTCCATGCAAGAATAACACTATTCTTGCAAGGAGCTTGATGAATCCTGGAGATTGACTCATTCTTAGGATACTTTAATGCATTAGGACTCCTCCATAATGGAGAATGAATGTTTACCAAATGGATTCTTAAAGCTTTAATTACCATATACTTCACATTTTAGTTTAAGATGGCAAAATATGAATGCAGTCATTAAGATAATATAATATTAGTCAAGAGTAAGGCAACCAGTAGTGATTTTCCTCTCTGCCATGCTATCTGCTGAAATTTTTCTATAGTGTCCAGCACTGGACCTGTCTTGGTCCAGTGAATTAGTTAACTTCTTTTCAGGGTTACCAAGATAGTTTATCTAACTACATTCCTGCTTTCACTATTGGACTTGTGTGAATTTTATGGGCACTGTGAGACTAGTAGTTAAAAATTTTTTCCATAGCTGACAGTTTGGATTAAAGTGCAAGTACAACTTATTGTGTGTTATTGTGTGTGTGTGTGTGTGTGTGTGTATGGGGGGGGGGCATGTTTATTATGGCTCTGGAGATAAAAATTATAGGTGCATTTGGCCATTATAAACATTATCACAATTTATTTTAATGATTAATCTTATTCATAAAGTATAGAAAATTTGGTTAAGGTGGTTTTGTTTTTGATAAAGAATTATAACCTAAAATATAAGGCTACTGGCATGACTGATCGGTGAGCCAGAATAATCAAAATTCTTTACCTGCCAATGATTTGAAATGGAATATCAGAGGTCTTGATACATAAATGAACACAGATGCAGTTCTTAAACAGATAAGAAAATTAAGATACCACTGGTACAGTTACAGCAGGCAATGTTTATAAAAGATAAGACTGCAGGAGCCTGGCTATACTTTAAATGGAAGGAGAGAGACTAGCTGTTCATCCTTGTGTAAACAAGGAATTGAGAGTATCATACACCCATGACTGAGATGGAAGTTGGAGGAAGTGCAGAAGCATAAATGTAGTAGAGGACTAGCTCTGGAAAGTTAATTAGGGAGATGATATTCCAGCTGTTTTCCATGGGTCCATGAACAATTACTCATGAACAGCGCTCTCAAGTGTTACCAACAGAATCTGGAACAAAGTAAAAAAAAAACAACTTAGGAAAGGGCCCAAAATTAGTGGCACATTTTTAATGCTGGCACTATTATCTTAGAAACTCTCAAAGTGATTTCCAGTTTTAGAAGGAATGGAACAAAACTTCAGGGGTGTCCCTACAAAACGGGAGAAGTTGAGGGGTCTAATCGGGAATCATCTTTGAAGTCCTTTCTTAGGTTTGTATGAGACGGAAGTGCCTTGATAGGGGGTAGTAAGTTTGTAGATCTTGTTCCTTTTTCAGACAGAAGGCCATAATGTATGATTAGTTTACTTAAAGGAAACAGGTTATATATTTATATATATATATATATAAAATTATATATATATATATATATATATATATATATATATATATATATGTATATAGTAGATATATATATATATATATATATATATATAGATATATATATATATATATATATCAATAACAATTTTTTTTGTTGTTTGTTTACTTTTGATATTATATATTTTTTCTTCTTTTGGCTCCTTGCAGGTGACTTTCAGCTGCTACAAATTCCTCTCCCTGTACGTGGAATCAGCCAGACACTTCTTAATACATCCTAACTAATTCTGAATGGTGTCTGGTGCTATAAGGAAAATAAGGTACCTGGGCAGTTTCACACTACTGCTGAGAAGTGTTTTGTTATTTTGTGTCTCAATACAATCCACATATTCATGTGATCCAAGGGATTAGCAAACAATGGGCTTTGTGGTATACAATCCATACCTCTAGGTGCAGTTCAGTCAAATCTCTGCACCCCTCATAGACACCACGTCCCACTCATCACGTGCATCTACCAAAGATGACCCACAGAGATGTGAAGGGGAATACTACCTCCCCTCAGGAAAGATATGTCCATTCCACATGCATGTGCCATAAAGCACTCATGCCACTAATCAAATCCAGATTGCCTTGGTCATTGTCTGAGTTTTATACCTCTAGGACATTAATATAGACTTTTGTACTTACACAGTATATTGAAAACCTAGATCTAATAACTGTAGGGAGACTGAGACACCCATGTGAGATATACTTTATGATTCTTTCAGCAAAAGAGAGAGTTGTGAGAAGAGTAAATTACCGATTAGTTTATTGAATGTTTTTGGGTAGCATTGAATAATTAGACCATGTACCAAGTTCTTTTTTATCATCTTATTATAATTATTGCGATTACATTATGGTTCAGCTTATGTTGCAAAGAAGGATTCAAATTATTATCCCTTAGTATGAAGGACTCTGAGATTGATGTCAGTAAAGAGACAACTTTAGTAAAAATAACATGGCAGCACAATATAAATGACAACACTTACAGAACTCAACTGCCAGCCAGGTTAGCACTCCAAGTATTTCATTATACAATCTTATTTTTAAATGGGCAATGCCATAAAATTGTATTACAATGCAAATCTCATCATATACATATGTCCAAAATATATATCTAGATCTACCTATATATATATATATATATATATATATATATATATATATATATATATATATATATCTATATATATATATCTTTACATACACATTTATTTATTTATTTGCAGTTTGTTTACCAGGGTGGTCCATTGGGCCATGAGGAGCCCATTTTCAATGGAGTCCTGGAGAGAAAAGCTCCATAGATACAACTAGCTAATAATAAATGTATTACAAAATACAATTGTATAATTCTAAGTTACACAGAGCTACTAAGAAAAGAAATAACTGTAAATTTGCAAGATACCAGTACAGAGGTTAAAGAAAATTTAGAAAATAAAATATCAGAGTACATAAAATATCACAGTTTTAACAATAATCAAGTTAGTTCCATTTGATAAAAGTAGTGCACAAGACCCCTTATACATGAATTAATGAGGAATAAAGAGTGACAGTTGCTAAGTAGGTGTTATCAGAAGTGCTTGGAACAGGAAGGAATTATAGATAGGGATATTATGTAGGATGAGAGCAAGAGCGTTCCCATAGTGATGTTAGGTGAGAGTGGAGAAGAGATTTAAAGTTAGAGAGACTGTTAGTGGTATGGATGAGAGGTGGGTGGGAGTTCCAGTGGCGTGTGAGGCAGAAGGATTATACACATGTTCATCAGCTTAAATTAAATTTCCACTACATCCTCCTCATTTTGAAAAAAGTAAGTAGCAAAAAATAAAGTTATCCAGGAATCCAAAAGAAAGATTGTTTTATTCCACAACAAGTACTTTCGTCTGAATTACACAGACTTAATCAGAAAGAAAACTGCCATTGTGCACGCAGCTCTTTAAATACAAGTAACAAGTCACATGCCAAGTTAACAAAGAAGCTGGTTATTTAGTGTGCCCTCTTTGCAATTTAAAGAGCCCTTTACAGTTTTTTTGAAAAACCATACATGTTGTTAAGTAAAATACAATCAATTTTTGTGTGATTCAAATACTTTTTAAGTAAAACTCTAAAGCACCTATTAATAGTGTGCAAAACACACCAAGCCTCTAAAAGCCTTAATACATGAAGAATTTTAGCTAACTTATAACTGACAAAGTATGAATACTTGAACTGCAGTTCCTACACAGTTTGTTTTTCTTCTTCTTCTTCTTCTTCTTTCGGCTTTTCCCGGTTAGGGGTCGCCACAGCGGATCACCTTGTCCGCACATTGAATGGCAGTGGAGTTTTACGGTGTCGAGTTGCCAGCCCGGCGCCCAACCTTCCACAGAAGGCACACTCACACGCACACCTAGGGCCAATTTAGAGTGTCCAATCCACCTGCAGCATGTCTTTGGGATGTGGGAGGAAACCGGAGCACCCGGAGGAAACCCCTACACAGTTTGTTTTTAACTTTGTTAAATCATGAATAAAGCCACCAACCTGTATTGTAAACAGTACAGCCATGTCCATATACAGAAATTTATAAGTGTGTGTGTAAATATATATAGAGGCACATTATAAGCCAAAGTATCAATAAGAAAAAAATAAAGAAATGAAAAACTAACATAAACACATTACTATACTGACAGAAATACATCTAGCATAAAACAGAAAACATTCATAATGTTGTTGTGGTAATGATTATTCAAGTCCCTGTTTGAAGGTTAAACTTCCTAAAAGTAATTACAAATAATAGGCAGACTTCAGCCTCAACAAGCTGGCTAGTGAAACATTCTCATTTAAACCTGGTAGTTCTGGGCATTACATCTAATCTGCTATTTAAGTTTTTGTACTTTAAATAATTATCACTTGGACCCCCTCTGGGACCTAGGTCAGCATGCTCAATAACACAATATTTAAAATAATGCCTAGGGTGTGCTTTTACATGTTTACTAAGTGCGTTTTTTTCTATGTATGTCATACTGATGCTGGAGAATCCTGTTTTTAAAAGCTATCTTAGTTTTCCCTATGTAATAGCTGTCACATAATTGGCACTTGGCCATGTATACCATTCCCTTGTGTGGCTGTTCTTATTTGGCATCTACTTTTCTGAAGTACAGGTGAACACTAAGAGATGCTGGCTAACAAAGTTTGCAGATGACTGCAAACTGGGAGCCATTATTGAATCCCCAAATGATGTGGATACTCTACAAAAGGGCCTTACAGAAACAGGTGCTTGGTGCCAGAGCCATGGGCTCAAGCTCAATACCAAGAAATGTATAGTTATCCCCTTTGGGAAAAACATGTACCCATGAATTACCACATAAGTGGCAGTACACTAAACACTGAAAGTGTGATAAGAGGCCTAGGGACACAGGTAGACAGTGGTCTCACCTTTGATAACCACATCGCCACATCAGTCAGGAAATCCTTCTATGTGGAGCATCTCATCACTAAGGGCTTTTCATCCTGAAAAAAGGAGGTCATTGTCCCATTGTACTCATCCTGCATTAGACCCATTATAGAATACAACACCCTGTTTGGTATGTACCTCTCAAGACATCTGCAACAACTGGAAAGGCCGCAGAAATACCTCACTAAAAGAATCACAGACCTAAAGCAGATGCCCTTTGCTGACCATCTAAAAAAACTCCACCTATACTCTGTCACGTATCGTCTACTCAGAGGCAATCTCCACTTAACATACAAGGCCATGTCAAACTCAGAGCTGTTGGACATGCTACACTTAAAGCAATCCCAGTCCCTCAGAGACACACACTCCAGGGATCTAAACCTTGTCATCACAATGAACAAAACATGCTGGAGGGATAGGTTTCTGACCCAGAGACTTCCCATACTCTAGAATAGACTGCCCATACATGTCAAGCAGAGCATCTCTTTGGCCCTCTTCAAAAGGAACCTTAATGATTGGATGGGGGATAGGAAATTCACCTTGGGGATTACGTTAGTCGCCCTGCTAGACAGGGGTCCAGGGAAGTAAATACTGTGGGAAGAAATAGCCAGGGAATTGTTATGGCTAGGCTTGTATAGGCCCTAGGGCTGATAGCCTAGTGCCAGCCTATGAACCTATGAACCCTTTGAGTAACAAAAATATATTTTTGTTAACCTAACATAACCCAGTCTTGGTATCTTGAATCTCTCCCCTTCAAACAACAAAAAGTAAGTTATTTAAATGTGAGTATTTATAAGAACACAGCACTTGCACAGGTTTGAATCAGCCTTATATAGAAAACCAACATACTCAAATTTCCTCCTTCATTATGATAGTTGTCACCCTATATACCAAAAGATATCCCTTATGTTAGGGTGGCAAGAATGGTCACAGACGACCAAGTATATGCAAAAGAATGTGGAATACTTCAAGGAATGTTAAAGAAGAGGGGTTACCCAGAATCCTTTGTACAAAACATTGCTTCTGAAATTTCTAGAAAGAGGGAGCAGGGCATGTACAAATCGTTACCTGGGTCTGGTGTGGCACTTACTCCCACTGGGCATCAGGTAAGATTGCAAGAAATAAAGGAACAATTTCAAAGGTCCTTGATTCTTCCCTATAATCTACAGTTCAATGAGATACAAGGTATTGTGAGGAGAAAATGGAATCTATTCAAAGCTGACCAGGAATATTTAAATAATGTAAGTGGCAAGCCTTGCATTGTTTATAAGAAAGACATCAGTTTTAAGACATTATTTGAACGTATACATTTAGAAAAATTAGGACATATGGTAAAGTGTGGAAACTGTTCTCAGTGCAAATTTTAGCAGAAGGGGAGAGATTCAAGATACCAGAACTGGGTTATGTCAGGTTAACAAAAATATATTATTGTTACTCAAAGGGAGTGGTATACATGGCCAAGTGCCAATTATGTGACAGTTATTACATAGGGAAAGCTAAGAGAGCATTTAAGAACAGGATTATCCAGCATCAGTATGACATACACAGAAAAAAACACACTTAGTAAACATGTAAAAGCACACCCTAGGCATTATTTTAAATATTGTGTTATTGAGCATACTGACCTAGGTCCCAGAGGGGGTCCAAGTGATGATTATTTAAAGTACAAAATCTTAAATGGCAGATTAGATGCAATGCCATGGAACTACCAGGTTTAAATGAGAATGTTTCACTAGCCAGCTTGTTGAGGTTGAAGTCTGCCTACTATTTGTAATTACTTTTAGCAAGTTTAACCTTCATACAGGGACATGAATAATCATTACCAGAACAACAGTATGAATGTTTTCTGTTTTATGCTATATGCATTTCCCTGTCGGTATAGTTATATGTTTGTTAGTTTTTCATTTCTTTATTTTTTCTTATTGATACTTTGGTTTATAATGTGCCTCTCTCTCTCTCTCTCTATATATATATATATATATATATATATATATATTTATACACGCTTGTGAATGTCTGTATATGGACATGGCTGTACTGTTTAGAATATAGATTAGGGGTTTTTTCATGACTTTATAAAGTTAAAAACAAACTTTGTAGGCATTGTTGTTCAAGTGTTCATGCTTTGTCAGTAATATTCTGTTAGCTAAACTTATTCAACTACTAAGGCTTTTAGAGGCTTAGTGTGTTATGCACACTATTAATAAGTGCTTTAGAGTTTTTACTTAAAAAGTATTTGAGTCACATAAAAAATTGATTGTATTTTTATGATTTATCTTAACAATGTGTATCATTTAAAAAAAAAAAAACTCTAAAGGGCTCTTTAAATTGCCGAGAGGGTACACTTATTAACACGTTTCTTTGTTAACTTGACATGTGACTTGTTACTTGTATTTAAAAAGTTGTGTGCGCATTGACAGTTTTTTCTGATGAATCCATGAAGTTTGGACGAAAACGCTTATTGTTGTGGAATAAAAGAATCTTAGTTTCACTTCTGCCTCCATTTTCAAATAAGGAAAATCATATTTTTCCAAAGGTGGGCAGATCCCGCATCTCATATTTGTATTATATATTCAGCATCTGGACTGAACCTGCAGAAGAGATAACATTGATTTTGAGCAATGCAATAACATAGAAAGGTTAGTAAAAAGTATAATTTTGTTTACTTGAATATCCCAGCAACTGCATTTATGATGGATAATTTTGGGGAATACCAAATTGTCTCCCTTTGTGTAGCACCTGAAAAATATCTCAGTTCTGGCCAGAACCACTTAAGGAACCTGCTAAAAGAAACACTTCAGATATATCATTGTAGATTGCATCAGCAATGTTCCAGTCACTAGGTAAAAACAGAACTTACTGGATCAGAAGCATGTTATGAAGGTTGAACAGCACTTGGCCTGTAATAATGAAGATATGAACTCAGACTTTCACGCTTGCCCCCATGTAGACAGAACTTGATAGAAGATTGGTCTCTTATACAGGAACAGGCTGGTCAGCCATTGATTTAGTTATCCTTGGCTCAGTTTGACTCTATCAATTTACTGGAGCACTGCATTTAGTTGACAGTGATCAGGAAATGACTGGATATGTTAATTGCTTGTTAAGGTATGGCGGCTTGTTTAGTTTGTACCATGTAAGAAAATGGTTCTGTAGTTTTCTGTACTCTTATGCCTGTAGTTTCCCATTTTATTCCCCATCTAATATTATGCACACAGCTTGACTAGGTTGTTGGAAAGGTAGTGGAAGTGCTGAATGATGTTAGTTGTAAAAGCTTTTATACAAAGCTTTAGCATTTTTTAATTTTAGGTATGTAAACGAACAAACGAATTACAGCAGCTAAAGAGTCTCAAGTTAAACGAAAAAGATATATAATGTAAAATACAAACTTCAGACTCTCCACGTTTAAAAATAGTATAACGATTTATTAAAGACTGAGGTAAGCGCTTTCGCATATCTCCAGATACGCTTCTTCAGACCGTATACAACATAATAAATTCAGGGATTATATAGCAAGAGCCAACTTATCATTCAATCAATTAATCAAACAATTGTGCAATTACGCAATTAAATTCATTAAAATAGAGAAATCACATTTAAAAACAAACTTTAAACTACTAGTGATGCTATTTTAATGCAACGTTAAAAAGCAGTCTATCTAAACTAGCAGTTTATTCATCAGTGTTTTAAGCTCATTAATAAATAGATGAATAAATAAATGTTTAAGATAAACTACACTCATTATGGCTTATTTCATATGCAAAATTTAGAACTTAACATGAAAAAATATGAAAAATAGTGTTACAGTATGTTTACCCTAATATGTAAAGTTCTGATATAAAAATAACTGCCAAGTTGATTTCTATTGTATTAGTGCAATATGTAAATGTAAAAGTATATAAATATGAATGTACAATAGAAAAATTTTAAAACATGAATTATATACAACAAGAACTAAATTCATAAATAAAGACATAACTTTTGTATATAAATATAAATATAAACAAAAAATTCTAAAAACCTTGGTTGTGCTAAGGTATGAGTGTATATATGTTAAAATCAAGTATAAATACTTATGAATAATATTAATTCATATATCTAAAACCTAGACATATTAAATTAAACATCTTAATCAACCTTATAGAGATGAATATTCTATAAAAAACTCATCAAGAAAGTAATTGACTAAAAACTCATATGTATGGATTTTATACATCATTAAAAAATTTTCAAAGCAGAGGCAAGCTAATATTGTTAAAAATAATAGTCATAGAAAGCTATCTACGTGTATTAAGGAAATACCTTATAGTAACATAATTGTTTAAACCTGGAAAATGATGACCCTTAAGTCTGAGGATCCATTTCAATTCTTTTAATTCTATTGAGTTTATATAATCACCACCTCTGGCATTACATTCCACTATCTGTAAAACTCTAAACACAAAAGAATGTGATGGATTAGCTAAAATGTGCTTTGCGAGTGCATTTAATTCATTCTTATTTTTAATATCGTACTGATGATTATAAATTCTACTTTTTAATTTCCTTTTAGTAAGGCCTATATAAAAAGCTGAACAATGTTCGCAAGTAGCTAAATAAATTAAGCCAGAGGTGTCACAACTAGCTCTAAATCTTGGTTTAAATATATAAGATAACTCAGGATGTTCAAAATCCTGTATCTTAGTAATATATTTACAATAATTACAATGTTTACAGGGGTAGGTACCTAATAAATGCCTTGGTCCTAACTGAACTTTATTACTTAAATCAGTTCTATCACATAATATAATGAGTGTAGTTTATCTTAAACATTTATTTATTCATCTATTTATTAATGAGCTTAAAACACTGATGAATAAACTGCTAGTTTAGATAGACTGCTTTTTAACGTTGTATTAAAATAGCATCACTAGTAGTTTAAAGTTTGTTTTTAAATGTGATTTCTCTATTTTAATGAATTTAATTGCGTAATTGCACAATTGTTTGATTAATTGATTGAATGATAAGTTGGCTCTTGCTATATAATCCCTGAATTTATTATGTTGTATATGGTCTGAAGAAGCGTATCTGGAGATACGCGAAAGCGCTTACCTCAGTCTTTAATAAATCGTTATACTATTTTTAAACGTGGAGAGTCTGAAGTTTGTATTTTACATTATATATCTTTTTCGTTTAACTTGCGACTCTTTAGCTGCCGTGATTCGTTTGTTCATTTACATTTTGTTGCTGCTGCTTTTGCTTGGCTTTTTGGGATCACCACAGCACACGTTATGGCTAATTTAGATGTTGAGCTGGATTATAACCCAGAACCGAGGAAACTTTCCAATGAACAGCAATGGACTGCTATCACTACATGTAAGTTGAATCCTTTATTGGCCCTGGATTTGAATATACCAGCTCTGACTTTTACGGAAGTACAGATTGACAACCTAGAACAGTTTAATATTAAAATAAAGACTCTGGAGAATGATTTGTATAAATTGCAACGAATGATATGGCAACGTAAGCACATGGAGGCATGCTTACACTATAAACATATACCCCGAGGTATGCGCATCCTATGTATGCCTTCTTATGGTGACACTCACCCCATGCTACTCAAAAAATGGCAAGACATAAGCATAGAAGCTAGTCATAAATACATGCAATTATTAATCGATTATTTTAACCCGCTAGAGAAAGAACTGTTGTCACATGTCACTACCCTCAACAATGAACTACGGGACAATTTCTCAGAAGATTTTTGTTAAAAAAATTAGACACCATGTATAGCCAAGTGAATGCATATGCCACTAGACTCCAGCAAATTAAACTAAAAAAAACTCCAACGTGACTTTAGAGATTTTTCAACTGGAGGGGTCTTTGTTTGGCCAAGGAGATCTGATATAAATCAACGAAGAGAAAACCAAGTTCAACATCCAGCGCCATTAGATCATACCTTGACAGCGCCAATTTCTATTGGTCCGACGATTTTGGATTTCTCGTCAGTCGCTCAAGACAACGCCTCACTCGAAGCGTTTACTACGCCTCCAGATATACCTGCGACAACCATTACTACAACTTTTACTTCCACTCCGCTTCCTAACCAAGAAGCAAATAAAGCCGTTAAACCTCCACAGCAGAATCTTGGAGCCATCCGTAAGCACCATCTACAAGATAATTCAGCTTTTTTACCTCTTCCCATCAGGAAACAGTCGTTTCCACGAGAGAGACAGAACAGCTGGGAAACGAGAAAAAGGAAGTATTCAGGCGAGGCAGGCACGTATCAACGAAGGAGACAAAAACCCTAGAAACACTTTTCTTCAATATGTCCAGGTATGAACTTACTACACATGACATAGATTTATTGAACAAAGGATTGTCCTTTGTTCCATTGCAAGGAAGTAGACTATCAGACATTTTGATAGATTTACGTATGTTTGGTCGATCCATAGCACTGAAACTGCATTTCTCTAAAGGTCCAATGTTAGCGAAAGAAAATGTAACAGGTTCATTTATTCACAAAAAGAAAAGCTCTTATGTACCACCGATGCCATATCATGTTGATTCTTTTGTGAAATTATGTGAACTTGATTTTTATTATTATTTTTATAGCAAGAAAAAGTAATGCATGTTTTTTAACATGTCTAGTGAAACTAAGAATTCATTACAAAACTTCTCTAATAATTTAACTTTAACATTCAGACCTGTGGATAAGGGGGGGGGGGTGTAGCAGTGTTTGAAACCACGGAATATGATGCTTTGATGCAAGAAATGTTAAATGATGTTAATACTTATTCATTAATCAATCAAGTTAAATTAGAATAATTAAAACCATTAAGGATGATCTATATGATTTACTCATGTGTTTTCAAATTTCCAAGAGCCTGTATGAATTTTTGCTGAATGATACACCTACAGTTCTTATCATCAAAGGCTTACCCAAAATGCATAAGGGAGTCATGCCACCACCCATACGCCCAATAGTATCTGGTGCTAAATTGATTACTGAAAATATATCTGTATATTTAGAAAATACCCTGAGACCTTTGGTTGAGGCTATTCCTAGTATACTTAAGGACACGTATCAACTCTTGGAATATTTGCAATTACTTGACTTTAAGCTTATAAAAGATAAACATTTGTTAATCACAATGGATGTGAAAAGCCTTTTTACCTCGATTCCTAATGATGAAGGAATTCAAGCAGTGAGGGAAGTGCTACAATATGCTCCCACAATAGACAGGAATAAGGCAATTTTGATCTGTCATTTTCATGAACTAGTTCTTGGCAACAATGTGTTTGCATTTAAGGGGAGCCTATACCTACAACAATCCGGTGTGGCTATGGGCACCCCTTGTGCAAACACATATGCCAATCTAGTTATGTATCAATGGGAAAAAGAACATGTCTTTCAGCATCATTCTTTTACTAAGATTTTAGTTTATAAACGTTTTGTTGACGATATTTTAATCGTATGGGATGGCTCTCTAGAAGAATTTATCTTGTTTAAAGAACATTTGGAAACTACATCTGATTTCCTCAAATTTACTGTTGATGCATCATATGAATCTGTGAATTTTTTAGACATCAGCTTAGACATTAGAGAAGGTAGACTGACGTCAAAATTATATAAGAAAAAGTGTTGGAAAAACACAATTCTAAAATATGACAGTATGCATCCACATCACATTTTTAAAGGCATCATAAAGAGCCAGTTTATTAGACTGAGTAGAATCTGTGTAGACAAACAAGATCTATTAAATGAGGCAGATAACATGATAAAGATGTTTCTAGATAGAGGCTATGAACATGATCTGATATTGAATGTTATGAACAATGTTCTGAATAAAAACAAAATACTATCTGCAGAAATAAAGCATAATAGTCCCTCATTTCATTTTTCTAATAAAGATGTTAACAGCAAGCATGAAAAGATAACATTTATGACAACTTATACTAACGACTTTCAAAACATAAGGAAAATATTGGCTAACAATTGGAAAGTCCTATTGACAGATGAGCCTACTTCAAAGTTGGTAGGCAAAAGTCCTCACATAATATATAGAAATAATAAAAATTTGAAAAGTATATTATGTGATAGAACTGATTTAAGTAATAAAGTTCAGTTAGGACCAAGGCATTTATTAGGTACCTACCCCTGTAAACATTGTAATTATTGTAAATATATTACTAAGATAGAGGATTTTGAACATCCTGAGTTATCTTATATATTTAAACCAAGATTTAGAGCTAGTTGTGACACCTCTGGCTTAATTTATTTAGCTACTTGCGAACATTGTTCAGCTTTTTATATAGGCCTTACTAAAAGGAAATTAAAAAGTAGAATTTATAATCATCAGTATGCTATTAAAAATAAGAATGAATTAAATGCACTCGCAAAGCACATTTTAGCTAATCCATCACATTCTTTTGTGTTTAGAGTTTTACAGATAGTGGAATGTAATGCCAGAGGTGGTGATTATATAAACTCAATAGAATTAAAAGAATCGAAATGGATCCTCAGACTTAAGGGTCATCATTTTCCAGGTTTAAACAATTATGTTACTATAAGGTCTTTCCTTAATACACGTAGATAGCTTTCTATGACTATTATTTTTAACAATATTAGCTTGTCTCTGCTTTGAAAATTTTTTAATGATGTATAAAATCCATACATATGAGTTTTTAGTCAATTACTTTCTTGATGAGTTTTTTATAGAATATTCATCTCTATAAGGTTGATTAAGATGTTTAATTTAATATGTCTAGGTTTTAGACATATGAATTAATATTATTCATAAGTATTTATACTTGATTTTAACATATATACACTCAAAGCTTATCACAACCAAGGTTTTTAGATTTTTTTTGTTTATATTTATATTTATATACAAAAGTTATGTCTTTATTTATGAATTTAGTTCTTGTTGTATATAATTCATGTTTTAAAATTTTTCTATTGTACATTCATATTTATATACTTTTGCATTTACATATTGCACTAATATAATAAAAATCAACTTGGCAGTTATTTTTATATCAGAACTTTACATATTAGGGTAAACATACTGTAACACTATTTTTCATATTTTTTCATGTTAAGTTCTAAATTTTGCATATGGAATAAGCCATAATGAGTGTAGCTTATCTTAAACATTTATTTATTCATCTATTTATTAATGAGCTTAAAACACTGATGAATAAACTGCTAGTTTAGATAGACTGCTTTTTAACATTGTATTAAAATAACATCACTAGTAGTTTAAAGTTTGTTTTTAAATGTGATTTCTCTATTTTAATGAATTTAATTGCGTAATTGCACAATTGTTTGATTAATTGATTGAATTATAAGTTGGCTCTTGCTATATAATCCCTGAATTTATTATGTTGTATATGGTCTGAAGAAGCGTATCTGGAGATACGCGAAAGCGCTTACCTCAGTCTTTAATAAATCGTTATACTATTTTTAAACGTGGAGAGTCTGAAGTTTGTATTTTACATTAATTTTAGGTATGTTATTACTCTTGCTTTAGATTTTGACTCTAACCTTGGTATGTTAGTTCAAATTTCTGTTCTAATTGTTAGCTGTGATGGACTTGCCTCAGTGTCATTATGCAGATTAACTTGCTCTACTATTAGAGCTTTATGCAAATTAGTCTGTCCCAAGATTTCGTTTGGCTGTTTACTCTCTCCTCTCAGCTTTACTACTTGATTGGGGATAGTGAAGACATGACGTAGTACATGTGAAACAGTAATCAGCCACAGATTGTTGGAATTTATTGAACATAAACTGCATATCATGGTCACTAATTCCACTGATATACCATACCTTGAGAACATCATTTTGAATTTGGTTATTATTTATTGGTTTGGTGTAGATTGTATATGAAATAGTTCAATGTTATGTGAATAGTAGTCATGAAAAACAAGATAATTCTTAATTTCAAATTTGCTTAAGTCAGTGATAATCTTTTGCTAAGGACCTTGTGATAGCGCCATTGGTATTAGATATTCACATCTGTGCGATGACCTATGCATAATACAGAATTGATACTTTGACTCTCAGCTGGCAATGTCTTTGCTGATAACTGACCATCATAGTGAAATTTTTACCTTCCTCTGCATTTTCTGAGGCCCTGATGATCCCACATATCTGATGTAGCACTTGCACATTGATTTAGGAGACCCATGATTTTGTTTTAGAATAACAATAAGTAATCATTCTCTGGTAACTGTGCTCAGACTAAGTACTTGTGCATACGCTGTTTGGTTTATGTCCCACATTTTGGTCATTTATTAAGCACATGCTGGAGAACAGCTTGTAATTCAAGATCAGGTTGCGTAGCTTGTTTATTCTTTTTTTAATCTTCTCTTGGCTACAGGCATTGTCATTTTTATGCTTTGCAAATAAGCTGTCACATCAGTTTATGTTTCAGATAATGGTTGGCTATGTATAGGACTTCTGGACAACATATCAGCAACTATGAGCTGATTGTCTGGCACATGTATTGCCATAGCATTGAACCTTCTTAGACACATTAACAGTCGCACTAATTTCTGTGGCACTTTGCCGAGATCGTGTCAATTAATCAGTGGTACTAGAGGTTTATAATCAGTCTGTAGATGAAAACTGTCAAGTCCTAATAAGTATATAAAGAACTTTTCACATGCCCACAAACTCTAAAGACATTTTTTTTTTCAATTTGACAATCTCTCTGTTTTACTTCTGTTAACATTCTGGAACAACATGACATATGCATTAACTTTGTTGGAGTAGCATTGCACATAGGCCAAATCTGATAGCATCAGCACCCAAAACTGATTATTTGGTAACATCACAGTATTCTGCCATTGGAGCTATTGAAACCAAATCACTGATTTTGGAAAATGTTTGGACTTGAGAAGGTCCCCAGCCTATAACACACTTTTCTATAGCAAATCTGATAAAGGACACTGGATAGTACAATGGTATCGATTAAATACTTAATAATGCCTATGGCTTGTTTCAGTTCAGATGTGTGGGATGTATCTTGCAAATGACTATCGTTCGGACTTGCTTGCATCTCATTTTATAACACTGATTGCCCAAAATACTGGATCTGTGTTTAACTAAAGATGCATTTTTATTCTTTAATCTTGACATAAAGATTTAGGTGTTTATCTCAGACAGAAGGCACAGAGTTGGGTTCTCACCTTTGAGGGAAATTGGCTAGGCTTAAAATGGCCCACAAGGGCAGCTAGCCTAGTACTTACTTATGAACCTATAATCCTTAAGGCCTGAATCACAGACTGTAACACTGTCTCTAACCTTCAGTTGTGTATTTGCTTGTCTGGACTATCTATACAATAACAATGTCATCTAGAACGTTAAGTACAGTAGATCATGTTATATTGGGATACCTTTTAAACGAACAAAGAAAAGAGAACAGGAATGTCCAAAAATGTACTGTTTAATACCACAAATATAACATTTAAATGCAGCAAAGCTTTCGGGTTTCCCCTAATTCAGTGCTAGGGAGTTAGTACAATCAGATGATTATAATATGGAAGTATTAAAATCACATGACACAGCCAACCAATCAGCAACAAAACATATGTAAAAAATATATACACATACATATCTAAAGTTTAAAATCTAAAATACAATGATAACCATTAACAGTTAAAATTTGTAGAATATTTTTAGTGCAAAGAATGCTTTTTTTTCCAAAATAAATGTTATACTCACTTTATTATCAATACCAGGAAAAACATCTGCCTGTAGTCTTACTATCCATGAATATTCAGCATTCTCCAGCAGATTATTAGTATCACCCCCCAATGCTCTTGTAAATTACCTTGATAACCCTAAATTTAAATCTATGTTCATTATTATTTTCCGTTATATGTTAGTAGCCACATTTCTCCTAATGTCCGACTTGTGCTCTATAATGTGATCCTTTAATCTCCTAGTACTGTTCCGTACATAAAATGAAGGACATTTGATACATGTGGCCAAATACATTATAAAGTCTGTATTACAATTTGCATAACAGTCAAAGGTATACATATAACCTGTGTGGGGGTGGATGAACTGAATATTTGTCACCAAATCTTCACAGCAGCTACAATTTAGACAAGGAAAAGTGCCTTTCTTATTAGTATTAATTTTAGCATTAGTTTCATTTAACTTAAATCTTTAAAACATAACCTCCATTTGAGGTTATTTTCATTTTTACATGCAAAGCAGTGTCTGTCTGTGATTATTTGTTTTAGCTCCGGCATGGACAGTACAATATTCCAATTTTTCTTTATAACATGTTCAACTTCCTTTGTTCTAGTATTATAAGTTGTGACATATCTGATTGTATTATTATTTTTTTATATTTTATATACTATTATTCATCATACAACCTCTTTCACTAAAAAATGGGGCTGTGACATCCAATCTCCCTTCCAACACATCTTTAGCTACAGAATTAATCTTTCCTTTGTAATAACCTCTCTCCATAAGCTCATTGCCCGTAGCTTCCATTTGTTCATTACAAAGATTGTCATTGGCATTCAATCTGCTCACCCTACAAAACTGGCTTTTAACTATGCCCCTGAATGTATAGAGAGCATGCATGCTACACCTGTGTGTATAACTGTTTGCATGCACTGGTTTTCTATGTACACTTGTATGCAATTCCCCCCTTATCTAGGAGAAAATTAATATCTAAAAATGCTATATTAATACTTGATGAACATAAATTAAACTGTAGAAATTCTGTAGTTCCTTCTAAGAATAACACAAATCTCTTCAAATCATCATATGTACCCTTTCATATAAGAAAGCAATCATCCACAAATCTCTTATAAAACATTAAATTAGGATCACGGAAATTATCACCAGAGTATATAAATTTACTTTCCCACTGATTTAAAATGAGATTAGCATACACGTTAGCCATTGGTGTACCCATGGCTACTCCAGAGACCTGTAGGTATACTTTTTTCATTGAAAAGGAAAATGTTATTATTAAGAATTATATCAACCATCTCACATATAGTGGCTATTTTTCTTGTAGTTAAATCAGTATTACTACTTAAAAATTCATGAATACACTCCAATCCATAGTCATTTGGAATAACTGTAAATAAGGAATTAATATCAAGTGTTGCCATAATAAATTCTTCACCCTTATTAGTATTATTCCAAGCAAACAATTTCCTCAGAAAGTCACGAGTCTTTCACTACACTTTTACACTTTACCATATATTTACTTAGAATATCTTGTACATATATTGATAAAGGCTCAGTGATCAAGCCCCTCCCCGAGACAATTGGTCTAAGGGGGTTGTTACAGATGTATGTATCTTTGGAAGACCATATATAATTGATAGCACTGGGCTTGAAACAGTAAAAAATACAAGTTCATCTAATGTAATATCATTTTGTAGCTGTAGATCATAGATAAACAGATTAATTCTAGATATACATTTTTTAACTTCATTAAAATCTATCAATTCAAATATTTTGTCATCATTAAAAAATCTTCCATTAACCTTATATAATGACATTTATCAAATAAAACAATAGGCCCTCCTTTGTCTGCTTGTTTAATAATTAATTCAGTATTATTTTCTAAATTAGCTAATGCTTCAGACTCATCTGCATTTAAATTATAATAACTAAACTAACTTTTCTTAAAAAACACATCTCTTAGTTCACTCTCACATAACTCCTGGAAAGCTGATAAAATCGGCCAATTATATGAAATAAAAACACTGCTTCTTTTACATGCATTATTATTAAGCATGTCAGAATCTTTGAAAGTCAATTTCAAGCTTAGATTGCGTACAAATAATTTCAATTCAGTTGTTGTTGTGTCTTTTGGCTTTTCCCGGTTAGGGGTCGCCACAGCGGAACTCCGGTCCGCTAATGATTGGTAGTTGATTTTTGCGTGCCGAGTAACCAGCCCTGATGCACATCCTTCAACGAAGGTACGTCCATTTACACATGTCTCCACGCAGAAGATGCTTTAGCTGAGAATCGAACCGGACAGCATTTTACAGTGAGGCGACAACGCTCAATTCAGTAATCGCATCAATTACATTGCCATTACAGCTAGGTATAAACTGTAATCCCTTGTTCAGAACCAAAATATCTTTATCAGTTAATTTATATTTAGATAGAGTCACTATATTAGAAAATTCAGTTATTTTTGTCGCACCATTTTGTTTTTTGTTGCTGGACTCTCGTTCTCCCTCTTGAGAGCATTCTGCCATTGCTGCGATCTGCCTCTCGACATTGACCTGTTTTGTACATTTATTCTTGCTGGTAATCTTATGGGGACAGACTTGAACTGCTTTAAAAAAGATGAAGTTGAAGCAACCTGGCTCATTTGCTCATTTGCGCTAGCACGCCATTACGCTCCACCACCCTAGTTTCCGTTCTGTCAGTTCCTGTCTGTGTGGTGGATTGATTCTGATTGGTTGTTTGCCCTTCAGCAGTCTTATCAATCAACGATGCACTTGAAACATGCTTGTAGTTCCTATCAGAGTTCTTCGTCATAGCAACATCTTCTGAGGCACTAGTATCTTGAAATACATCTAATTGATCTAGTTTGCCATTTGACTTTGGAATGTTATTTGATAGATTCTTATTTTTCAGCCAGGCAAAAATCTGCCCTAACTTGTAGTCATTAACGTCTCTGAAAAATTTCCTTTTCTTGACCATCGCTTGATTTGTGTCAAAGATAGACAGTCTTTCAATCATTTCTTGGTAATTGATTGCAGCATGGTGAAACAGCACGTCAGAAGTGATTTTATCTTCCAACATGTTTATTTCACTCATAAGCTCTCCTTCTAGGCTCACAAAATAGTCATTCATTAAAGTCATGTAATCTGCTCCAATTTTTAAGTTTAACTGTTGCCATCTCTTTAGGAGTTCAGGGTACGTGTTCCCATAACTTGGCATCTTGATAACACGTAACCCTCGTGGTACAACTCCTAGTTCTAAATATGCTGAAAAGCTCAAACGCTGCCATTGCAATCGTTTAAATGTTTGCACTTTCTTTTCAAGTTGGGCAATTGCTTTAATTAATTCATCAGTGACTCGTGCAGCATTTGAGTCATTGTCAGAGGGAGCCATTTCCGTAAAACTTAACAAGGGATATTACCTTTAAAAAGTAAGGTTTTTAAAGAAGTTTGAAGACCTTCACTCAACTGGTCATTCGCGAGACGTACAGATGCTGTAGATAGCATTCTTATAGTAGTTACAGTCACAAATACGGTTGGCTGTGTGTCAATAAAATGATTGAATGCCCACAGTGAATCACAATAAAAATCCAACAAACCAAGATTTTTTTTTAAAGCAGTTCAAGTCTGTCCCCATAAGATTACCAGCAAGAATCATCATCATCATCTTTCAGCTTTTCCCATTAGGGGTCGCCACAGCAGATCATCTCTTTCCATTTCTTCCTATCCTCTGCATCTTGCTCTGTCACACCAACCGCCTGCATGTCCTCTCTCACCACGTCCATAAACCTTATCTTAGGCCTTCCTCTTTTCCTCTTACCTGGCAGCTCCATCCTTAGCATCTTTTTCCCAATATACCCATCATCGCTCCTCAGCACATGTCCAAACCAATGCAATCTCGTCTCTCTTGCTTTGTCTCCAAACTGTACAACATGAGCTGACCCTCTAATATACTGATTCCTAATCTTATCCATCCTAGTCACATCGAGTGCAAATCTTAACATCTTTAACTCTGCCACATCCAGCTCTGACTCCTGCCTTTTTGTCAGTGCCAGTGTCTCCAACGCATATAACATAGCTGGTCTCACTACCCTCTTGTAGACCTGCCCTTTCACTCTTACTGGTACCCGTCTGTCACAAATCACTCCTGACACTCTTCTCCACCCATTCCACCCTGCCTGTACTCTCTTCTTCACCTCTCTTCCACATTCACCATTACTCTGAACTGTTGATCCCAAGTACTTAAACTCGTCCACCTTTACCAACTCTACTCCCTGCATCCTCACCATTCCTCTACCCTCCCTCTCATTTACACACATATATTCTGTCTTAGCCCTGCTGACCTTCATTCCTCTGTTCTCTAGAGCATATCTCCACCTCTCCAGAGTCTCCTCAACCTGATTCCTATTCACTACAGATCACAATGTCATCTGCAAACATCATAGTCCACAGGGCCTCCTGTCTGATCTCATCTGTCAACCTGTCCATCACCACTGCAAATAAGAAAGGACTCAGAGCTGATCCTTGATGTAATCCCACCTCCACCTTAAATGGATCTGTCACTCACACTGCAGTCCTCACCACTGTCACACTACCCTCATACATATCCTGTACCACTCTTACATACTTCTCTGCCACTCCCGACTTCCTCATACAATACTACAGCTCTTCTCTAGGCACCCTGTCATATGCTTTCTCAAAGTCTACAAGGACACAATGCAACTCCTTCTGACCTTCTCTGTATTTCTCCAATAACACTCTCAGAGCAAACATTGCATCTGTAGTGCTCTTTCCTTGCATGAAACCATACTGCTGATCACTAATCATCACCTCCCTTCTTAACCTAGCTTCTACTACTCTTTCCCATAACTTCAAGCTGTGACTGATCAATTTTATCCCTCTGTAGTTACTGCAGCTCTGCACATCATCCTTATTCTTAAAGATAGGTACCAAAACACTTTTTCTCCACTCCTCAGGCATCCTCTGACTTTCCAAAATTTCATTAAACAATCTAGTTAAAAATTCCACTGCCATTTCTCCTAAGCAACTCCATGCTTCCATTGGGATGTCATCTGGGCCAACAGCCTTTCCATTCTTCATCCTCTTCATAGCTATCCTTACTTCCTCCTTGTTAATCTGTTTCACTTCCTGATTCACTATCCTCACATCATCCAACCTTCAGTCTCTCTCATTCTCTTCATTCATCAGCCTCTTAAAATACTCTTTCCATCTACTCAACACACTCTCCTCGCTTGTGAGTACCTTTCCCTCACTATCCTTTATCACCCTTACTTGCTGCACATCTTTCCCAGCTCTGTCCCTCTGTCTAGCCAATTGGTATAGGTCCTTTTCTCCCTCTTTAGTGTCCAATCTCTCATACAGCTCTCCATACGCCTTATCCTTAGCTTTCACCACCTCTCTCTTTGCCATGCGCCTCATCTCCTTATACTCATGTCTACTTTCTTCATCTCTTTGACAATCCCACTTCTTCTTCGCCAGCCTCTTCCTCTGTATACTCTCTTGTACTTCCTCATTCCACCACCATGTCTCCTTGTCCTCCTTCTTCTGTCCAGATGTCACCCCAAGCACCTTTCTAGCAGTCTCCCTTACTAGTTCTGCTGTTGTTACCCAGCTATTCGGTAACTCTCCACTGCCTCCCAGTGCCTGTCTTAACTCTTCCCTAAACTCCACTTCACAATCACCCTTTTTAACTTCCACCCTTTAATCCTTGGCATTGCTTTCACACTCCTCCTCCTCTTCTTGATCACCAACATCATCCTACAGACGACCATTCTATGCTGCTTAACTACACTTTCCCCTGCCACCACATTACAGTCTCCAATCTCCTTCAGACTGGCCCTCCTACACAGGATATAATCCACCTGTGTGCATCTTCCTCCACTATTGTACGTCACCCCATGCTCCTCCCTTTTCTTAAAATACGTATTCACCACAGCCATGTCTATCCTTTTCGCACAATCCACAATCATCTGACCTTCTGCATTCCTCTCCTTAACACCATACCTACCCATCACTTCCTCATCCCCTCTGTTCACTTCACCAACATGCCCATTAAAGTCCGTCCAATCACTAGTCTCTCACCCTTGGGTACACTCACCACAACTTCATCCAACTCACTCTAAAATGTCTCTTTCTCATCCATCGCACACCCAACTTGTGGAGCATATGCACTAACAACATTCATCATTACACCATCAATTTTGAGCTTCATAAAAATCACTCTGTCAGACACTCTCTTCATGTCTAAAGCACTCTTGGTATATTGTTCCTTTAGTATAACCCCTACCCCATTTCTCCTGCCATCCACACCATGATAGAACAATTTGAACCTGTTTCCTAAACACCTGGCCTTACTTCCCTTCCATCTGGTCTCTTGCACGCACAATATATCAACCTTCCTTCTCTCCATCATACCAGCTAGCTCTCTTCCTATACCAGTCATACTGCCAACATTCAATGCTCCTACCCTCACTTCTACACTCCTAACCTTCCTCCTCTCTTCCTGCCTTTGGGCATGCCTTCACCCTCCTCTTCTCCTTCAGCCAACAGTAGCCCAATTTCCACCAGCACCCTGTTGGCTAACAGTACTGGTGGCGGTCATTGTTAACCCGGGCCTCGACCGATCCGGTATGGACCCAGCCACTGGGGATGCACAAGCCAGTGCATTTCTTTGTGCCGGTCCCAAGCCTGGATAAATGGGGAGGGTTGCGTCAGGAAGGGCATCTGGCATGAATTCTGCCACATCACTTATGGCACAAAGATTACCAGCAAGAATAAATGTACAAAACAAGTCAACTTTGAGAGGAAGATTGCGGCAATGGCTGGATGCTATAAAGAGGAAGAATGAGAGTCCAGCAACAAAAAACAACATGGTACGACATAAATAACTAAATTTTCTAATACAGTGACTCTATCTAAATATAAATTAACTGATAAAGATGTTGTGGTTTTGAACAAGGGATCACAGTTTATACCTAGCTGTAATGGCAATGTAATTGATGCAATTACTGAATTTAAATTATTTGTACGCAATCTAAGCTTGAAATTGACTTTCAAAGATTTTGATATGCTTAATAATAATGCATGTAAAAGAAGCAGAGTTTTTATTCCATATAATTGGCCAATTTTATCAGCTTTCCAGGGGTTATGTGAGAGTGAACTAAGAGATGTGTTTTCTAAGAAAAGTGAGTTCGTTATTATAATTTAAATGCAGATGAGTCTGAAGCATTAGCTAATTTAGAAAATAATACTGAATTAATTATTAAACAAGCAGACAAAGGAGGGCCTATTGTTTTATTTGATAAATGTCATTATATAAGGTTAATGGAAGATTTTTTAATGATGACAAAATATTTGAATTGATAGATTTTAATGAAGTTAAAAAATGTATATCTAGAATTAATCTGTTTATCTATGATCTACAGCTACAAAATGATATTGCATTAGATGAACTTGTATTTTTTACTGTTTCAAGCTCAGTGCTATCAATTATATATGGTCTTCCAAAGATACATACATCTGTAACAAATCCCCACCCCTTAGACCAATTGACTCGGGGAGGGGCTGGATCACTGAGCCTTTATCAATGTATGTACAAGATATTCTGAGTAAATATATGGTAAAGTGTAAAAGTGTAGTGAAAGACTCGTGACTTTCTGAGGAAATTGTTTGCTTGGAATAATACTAATAAGGGTGAAGAATTTATTATGGCAACACTTGATATTAATTCCTTATTTACAGTTATTCCAAATGACTATGGATTGGAGTGTATTCATGAATTTTTAAGTAGTAATACTGATTTAACTACAAGAAAAATAGCCACTATATGTGAGATGGTTGATATAATTCTTAATAATAACATTTTCCTTTTCAATGAAAAAAGTATACCTACAAGTCTCTGGAGTAGCCATGGGTACATCAATGGCTAACGTGTATGCTAATCTCATTTTAAATCAGTGGGAAAGTAAATTTATATACTCTGGTGATAATTTCCATGTTCCTAATTTAATGTTTTATAAGAGATTTGTGGATGATTGCTTTCTCTTATGGAAGGGTACATATGATGAATTGAAGAGATTTGTGTTATCCTTAGGAGGAACTACAGAATTTCTACAGTTTAATTTATGTTCATCAAGTATTAATATAGCATTTTTTAGATATTAATTTGCTCCTAGATAAGGGGGAATTAACATACAAGTGTATATAGAAAACCAGTGCATGCAAACAGGTATACACACAGGTTTAGCATGCATGCTCTCTATACATTCAGGGGCATAGTTAAAAGCCAATTTTGTAGGGTGAGCAGATTGAATTCCAATGACAATCTTTGCAATGAACAAATGGAAGCTATGGGCAATGAGCTTATGGAGAGAGGTTATTACAAAGGAAAGATTAATTCTGTAGCTAAAGATGTGTTGGAAGGGAGATTGGATGTCACAGCCCCATTTTTTAGTGAAAGAGGTTGTATGATGAATAATAGTATATAAATATAAAAAAATAATAATACAATCAGATATGTCACAACTTATAATACTAGAACAAAAGAAGGTGAACATGTTATAAAGAAAAATTGGAATATTGTACTGTCCATGCCGGAGCTAAAACAAATAATCACAGACAGACCCTGCTTTGCATGTAGAAATGAAAAGAACCTTAAACGAAGGTATGTTTTAAAGATTTTAAGTTAAATGAAACTAATGCTAAAATTAATACTAATAAGAAAGGCACTTTTCCTTGTTTAAATTGTAGCTGTTGTGAAGATTTGGTGACAAATACTCAGTTCATCTAACCCCACACAGGTTATATTTATAACTTTGACTGTTATGCGAATTGTAATACAGCCTTTATAGTGTATTTGGCCACATAGCTTCATAGTTTCATAGGTAGGTACAAGGCTATCTGCCCAAAGGCATTTATAACCCTAGCCGGAATGTGTTGGCTTTTGCCACCCCCTTAGATTAGTTTCCTGTGCCTCTGTCCAGAAGAGCCACTTTAGTGATCCCTGGGATAAACTTTCTGTTTCCCATCTACTCATCAAGGTTTCTTTTGAAGACTCTTAGTGATGAGCTCTGCCTAATGTAGATTGGAATCTTGTTCCAGAGCATGCAAAGTCTCTGGGACAGGAATCTATCCTTCCAGCACATCCAATTTATTGTTGTGGTGAGGTTTAGATCCCTAGAGCGTATAGCTAGAGGGGATATGGCTTTCTTTAGGTGGAGCATGTCCATCAGTTCTGGATCGGACATCGCCTTGTATGTCAGGCAGAGATCACCTCTGAGTAGGGGGTACGCAACCGAGTACAGCTGGAGTTTCTTCAGTTGAACTGCATAGTGTATCTGTTTGAGGCCAGTGATCCTCTTGGTGAGGTACTTCTGTGGTCTTTCCAGCTGTTGTAGGTGTCTTGTCAGGTACATCCCAAATGGGGTGTTGTACTCTATATTGGGTCTGAGGAATGATGCATAGAGTGGCACAATGACCTCTTTTGATCTGGATGCAAACCCTTTTGTGATTAGGTGGACCACATAGAAGGATTTGCTAACCACTTTGGCAATGTGATTATCAAAGGAGAGATTAATATCTACTTGGGTCCCCAGATCCCTTATTATGTTTTCCGTATTTAGGGGGTTAACACCTTTCCAAAGGGGATGACTATGCATTTTTTGGCATTTAGCTTGAAGCCATGGTTTTAACACCAGGTATCTGTCTCAGTGAGACCATTTTGGAGGATGTCTTTGTCAGCTGAAGAGTCAATTATAGCCCCTAGTTTGCAGTCATCTGTGAACTTGGTCAGCCATAGTCCTCCTGTGCTTGCCTGTACCTCTGAGAAGTATATACCAAACAGGATGGGTCCTAGGACTGAGCCCTGAGGAATGCTACTTGTAACCGGTTTAGAGTCAGACCTAGCTCCCGCAACTCTTACCATGCAGGTTCTGTCTGTGAGCCAATTGACAACCCATCTCATGATGTAGGAGTTTATGTTCAGGCTGGTGAGCTTGTTTATAATGCCAGGATGAGGAATAGTGTCGAAGGCCTTTGTGAGGACTACGTAGGCTGTGTGAACCACTTTTCCCTCATCTATAGACTTTGTAACTGTCTCAAAGAAGTCCACCAGGTTTAGGAGACATTATCTGTCCTTAACAAAGCTGAACTGGTTAGGGTCCAGTGTTTGGAGGTTCCTAATGTCTCTTTTAATGAGATCCATGATGATGCACTCCATAGCCTTGCAGACCAAGCTAGTCAGGCTTATAGGGCGATAGTTACGGGGGTCTGTTGTGGCTCCACCTTTGTGGAGTGGAATAACCGTTGCTGTGCTCCACTCTATGGGCACGTAGCCTGTGGAAAGTCTAAGTTTAAACAGTGTGTTTAGGTGAGGGGTTAGTTCATCTTTGAGCTCGTGTAGGACGCAGGCTGGGACACCGTCCTGTCCCATTGATGCTGTGTTTTTGGCTTTGGAGAGGGCTGTTTTTACCTGAATGTCTGTGATTTCAGGGGCACTGCATTCTTCTGGTATGGTTATGGGCCATTTTGGGGGTGAGACGGGGGTGAAGTTTGCACTGAACCTGTCTGCCAGGATGTTGATGATATCGGTCGGTCCAGTGTATTTTGTGCCATTCTGCACTAACTCTGAGCAGATCTGTAAATTACCACTTAGATTCTTGGCATAGCTAAAGAATGCCTTGTGGTTATTTTTGGAATCCTTGGCAATTTTTCTTTCGAAGCTAGCCTTGGAATATTTTATGAGGGATCTTAGTTTCTTGCTGATACTGATCAGGGATGTCTTCCCTTCTTGGGATTTTGCTCTTTTCTGTACTAGTTTCCTCCTTCTATTGTATAGCTTGTTTATGGCAGGGGTCCACAAGACTGGTTTTCTTTCTTGGATGAGTGAGTCTTGGTTTTGCTTGGGATAGCACAATCCATACATTCTTGTAGGTGCCCGTAGAGTGCATTAGTAAAGGATTTTGCAGCTTGGGCAGCATTATCCTTTAGCATGGGGGATTTGAAACTTTCCAACTCGGTCTTAAGTAACGTGAAGTTTGCTTTTGAAAAGTTTTTCATGGTGGTTTCTTTAACCGGGGGTGGGGGGGGGAATGTGGATATTCAGAGTGATTAGTTTATGGTCAGATCTAACCAGCAAGGGGTTGACCTCTGGTGTGGAACACCAGTGGCTCATGTTGGTGATGACCAGGTCCAATATGTTGTCACCTCTGGTGGGGGTGTTGACCAGTTGATCCAGGGTGGTTGAGTTTATAAATCCTAGGAAATGTTGGGCAAGGGAGTTAGTACTTGAGTAGTTCTCCCAGTTAATGTTTGGGTAATTGAAATCACCCAATATCAGGGTGTTTGGTAGGACCTTTATGTTTCCCACTGTTTCCAGAAGTGCAGAATGGGGGTCCTGGGACATGGTGGGTGATCTGTAGCAAGCTACAATTTGAATTGCAGTTCTCCCCATTGTTAGTTGCATGTAGATGATCTCTGAAGCATCGTGCTGTGTCACTAACCTGGAGGTGTGGGTATCCTTGATGAATATGGATATGCACCCGCCTTTTGTATTTCAGTCCGGGTTTTATGGCCGAAATGTATGGTATGAGTTGTAGCCTGGTAGTGCTGGGGTGCTCTCTGGAGCTTAAACCAGGTTTCTGTTACTGCACATATACCGATTTTCTCCATACTTAGGAGTGCCTCGAGTGCATGCATTTTGAGGTTTAGACTTCTGGCATTGAGTAGCATTACCCTCTTTTTTTATTACTTGTGCTATTTACAGCGGTGAGTTTGTCTTTTGATCTTGCCTAAAAAAGGCACTATGGGAGTGGCAAGAGCTTTGGCCAATATTTGAAACCCTAAGGGTGACAGGTGCAAGCCGTCTCTAGTGAAGCAGCATGGCTTGTCGAGCAAGTCATCCCAGGCTGACAGACACTGGATCCCCTTTGTATGATACCAGAAGTTTAGCCAATTGTTGAAATTGATATTTTTTTCTTTATACCATGGTATCATTCTTGGTGAGAGCAGGATGCTACTCAGGATTAGGGTCATACGGGCCTGGGCTACATGATCAGAGAGCTCTTGCATGTCTCTTTTCATGTAGTCCAGGGAGGTATGGCTCAGGTCATTCACACCAACATGGACAATGACTGAGTCATATTTGTACTTTTTCTGGAGTGACCTGAGTGCTTGTGTTATGTGGCGGATCCTGGCACCCAACAGGCAGCTAACAGTAACCTTCTCTTTGTTCAGCCTAGTGAGTGGGATGTCAGTATGCCTGAATATAGAGTCACCTATCACTAGTGTGTCGGGTATGTTATTTTGCCTTAAGGGCTGTGATTGCGTGGTACACTGGTTTTGTGAAGTATGTGTTTCATGGTCTGTGTTGGACGGTGGAGGTTGCTTAGATGGCTGCTTTGGAGGTCTTTGTTGCTTTTGCAGATTTTTATTTAGAGCCTCCAAGTATGTTTTTGTGTATTTATGTGTGTTTTTTGCCAGTGCTGGTTTCATAGGTCTATGTAAGTAATTCCCTTCTCCTCTTGACTGTCTGGTCCAGTCTTGTGTTGAGAGAGCTTAGCCTCCAGTTTGGCTGTATAATTGCTTCTCTTGCATGTATTAGTGTTTGGTGGTAGGAGGAGAGGGTTGTCTGTGTACATGAGGCAGTTGTAACATTGTCTCAAAATGCCCAGATTCACCAGTTGGACCAGAGAGTACACCTGAAACTGCCCTTTGGACATGCCTGGATAGGTACAGTGATCCATGTTCATTGTATGTAGGGAAAAGTAGTAGGAGATTAAAGGATCACATTATAGAGCACAAGTTAATATTTCCATACCGCATCGGTCGAGGGCCGGGTTAACAACGACTGCCACTAGTACTGTTAGCCAACAGGGTGCTGGCGGAAATTGGGCTACTGTTGGCAGAAGGAGGAGAAGAGGTGGAAGGCATGGCCAAAGGCAGGAAGAGAGGAGAAAGGCTAGGACTGTGGTAGTGAGGGTCGGAACTTAGAATGCTGGCAGTATGACTGGCATAGAGAGAGAGCTAGCTGATATGATGGACAGAAGGAAGGTTGGTATATTGTGTGTGCAAGAGACCAGATGGAAGGGGAGTAAGGCTAGGTGTATCGGAGGTGGGTTCAAATTTTTTATCATGGTGTGGATGGGAGGAGAAATGGCATAGGAGTTATTCTGAAGGAACAGTATGTGAAGAGTGTTTTGGAGGTGAAAAGGGTGTTGGATAGAGTGATGTTTATGAAGCTGGAAATTGATGGTGTAATGATTAATGTTGTGAGTGCATATGCTCCACAAGTTGGGTGTGCAACGGATGAGAAAGAAACGTTTTGGAGTGAATTGGATGAAGTGGTGATGACTGTACCCAAGGGTGAGAGAGTGGTGATTGGAGCAGATTTAAATGGGCATGTTGGTGAAGGGAACAGTGGGGATGAGGAAGTGATGGGTAGGTATGGTGTTAAACAAAGGAATGCAGAAGGTCAGATGGTAGTGGATTTTGCGAAAAGGATGGATATGGCTGTGGTGAATACATATTTTAACAAGAGGGAGGAGCATAGGGTGACATACAAGAGTGGAGGAAGATGCACACAGGTGGATTATATATTATGTAGAAGGGCCAGTTTGAAGGAGATTGGAGACTGTAAAGTGGTGGCCGGAGAAAGTGTAGTTAGGCAGCATAGGGTGGTGGTTTGTAGGATGACATTGGTGATCAAGAAGAGGAGTAGGAGGAGTGTAAGGGCAGCACCAAGGATCAAATGGTGGAAATTGAAAAAGGATAATTGTGAGGTGGAGTTCAGGGATGTGTTAAGACAGGCACTGGGTGGCAGTGAAGAGTTACCAAATAGCTGGGTAACTGCAGCAGAGCTAGTAAGGGAGAGGGCTAGAAAGGTGCATGGTATCACCTCGGGACAGAGGAAGGACAACAAGGAGACATGGTGGTGGAATGAGGAAGTACAGACGAGTATACAGGCAAAGAGGTTGGCAAAGAAGAAGTGGGATTGTCAGAGAGATTAAGAAAGTAGACAGGAGTATAAGGAGATGAGGTGCATGGCAAAGAGAGAGGTGGCAAAGGCTAAGGATAAGGCATAGGAAGAGTTGTATGAAAGGTTGGACACTAAGGAGGGAGAAAAGGACCTGAACCGATTGGCTAGACAGAGGGACCGAGCTAGGAAAGATGTGCAGCAGGTAAAGGTGATAAAGGATAATGAGGGAAACATACTCACAAGCGAGGAGAGTGTGTTGAGGAGATGGAAAGAATACTTTGAGGGGTTGATGAATGAAGAGAATGAGAGGGAGAGAAGGTTGGATGATGTAGGGATAGTGAATCATGAAGTACAATGGATCCTACCTTTTAAACCTGGTTGACTTTTTCGAAACAGTCACTAGAGCCATTGATGAGGGCAAAGCAGTCCATACAGCATACCTGGACTTGGCTAAGGCCTTCGATGCAATACCCCACTCAGGCATCATAGATAAGCTCAACAGCTTAAAAGTAAACCCTTATGTCACTAGATGGGTTGCAAACTGGCTAAAGGACAGAACCCATAAAGTTAAAATCACTGGAGCAATGTCAGACTCAAAACCAGTGACAAGTGGTGTCTTACAGGGATCTGTCCTGGGACCCCTTTTGTTCGGCATTTATTTCTCAGATGTTAAAGCAAACATGGGAGGGCTGTGGCTGACAAAGTTCACAGATGACGGCAAGCTAGGCGCCATAGTCGATACACCAGCAGACACACACATCCTACAAAAAGGCCGCACAGAAACGGACAACTGGTGCAAGAGTCACGGCCTTAAGCTAAATGACAAAAAATGTATAGTCATCCCCTTTGGGAAAAACAAAGTACCCACAAATTATCACATAGACAGCAACCCACTGAGTATGGAAAATGAATCAGAGACCTAGGGACCCAAGTCGACAGCGACCTCTCATTTGACATCCACGTTGCCAAAGTGGTTAGAAAAACATTCTACCTTGCACACCTCATCATGAAGGGATTCACATCCAGATCCAAGGATGTCATTGTACCCCTATATTCCTCCCTCATCAGACCCATGATTGAGTACAATGCCAAATTTGGTATGTACCTCACCTGGCATTTGCAACAGCTGGAGAGACCACAAAAGTACCTCACCAAGAGGATCAAGGGTCTCCAACATATGTCTTATTCTGCCAGACTAAAGAAACTTTAGCTCTATTCAGTAGCATACCGCCTGCTCAGAGGTGATCTCTGCCTGCAAGGCCATGTCCAATCAGGATCTGATGGACATGCTTCACCTCAAAAAATCCAAATCCATCAGGACCATGAGAGCTAAAGACTTAAACCTCGGCACAAGTATGAATAGGACATGCTGGAGGGATAGATTCATAACCCAGAGGCTTCCCATGCTTTGGAACAAGATCCCAGTTCGTATTAGGCAGAGCCCCTCACTGACTCTCTTCAAGAGAAATCTTGATGAGTGGATGGGAGATCGTAAGTTTATCCCAGGGGTCACATCTGTGTCACTGCTAGACAGGGGCACAGTAAACTAATTCTATTATATAAGGAGACCTTCATTGTGTCACTACTAGATAGAGGCACAGTACTCTAAATTTATTCTGTACATTTGTTGTACCATTTCATGGGGTGGCAATAGCCACATCACTATGGCTAGGCTTACAAATGCCCCAGGGCAGATAGCCTAGTACTATACTATGAAACTATGAAACTATTAGTAAGGAGGAAGTAAGGATAACTATGAAGAGAATGAAGAAAGGAAAGGCTGTTGGCCCAGATGACATACCTGTGGAAGCATGGAGGTGTTTAGCTGAAATGGCAGTGGAGTTTTTAACCAGACTGTTTAATGAAATCTTGGAAAGTGAGAGGATGCTTGAGGAATGGAGAAAAAGTGTTTTGCTGCCGATTTTTTAAGAATAAGGGTGATGTGCAGAGCTGTAGTAACTACAGAGGGATTAAATTGATCAGTCACAGCATGAAGTTATGGGAAAGAGTAGTGGAAGCTAGGTTAAGAAGGGATGTGATGATTAGTGAACAGCAGTATGGTTTCGTGCCGGGAAAGAGTGCTACAGATGTGATGTTTGCTCTGAGAGTGTTGATGGAGAAGTACAGAGAATGTCAGAAGGAGTTGCATTGTGTTTTTGTACACTTGGAGAAAGCATATGACAGGGTGCCTAGAGAGGAGTTGTGGTATTGTATGAGGAAGTCAGGAGTGTCAGAGAAGTATGTAAGAGTAGTACAGGATATGTACGAGGGTAGTGTGACAGCAGTGAGGTCTGCGATGGCAGTGACGGATGCGTTTAAGGTAGAGGTGGGGTTACATCAAGGATCAGCTCTGAGCCCTTTCTTATTTGCAATGGTGATGGACAGGTTGACAGACAAGATCAGACAGGAGTCCCCATGGACTATGATGTTTGCAGATAACATTGTGATCTGTAGTGAGAGTAGGGAACAGGTGGAGGAGACCCTGGAGAGATGGAGATATGTTCTAGAGAGAAGAGGAATGAAGGTCAGCAGGACTAAGACAGAATATATGTGTGTGAATGAGAGGGAGGATAGAGGAATGGTGAGGAAGCAAGGAGTAGAGGTGGCGAAGGTGGATGAGTTTAAATACTTGGGGTCAATAGTTCAGAGTAATGGTGAGTGTGGAAGAGAGGTGAAGAAGAGAGTACAGGCAGGATGGAGTGGGTGGAGAAGAGTGTCAGGAGTGATTTGTGACAGACAAGTAGCTGTAAGAGTGAAAGGGAAGATCTACAAGAGGGTAGTGAGACCAGCTATGTTATATGGGTTGGAGACAGTGGCATTGACAAAAAGGCAGGAGTTTGAGCTGGATGTGGCAGAGTTAAAGATGTTAAGATTTGCACCAGGTGTGATGAGGGTGGACAGGCATAGGAATAAGTATATTAGAGGGTCAGCCCAGGTTGGAAGGTTTGGAGACAAAGCCAGAGAGGCAAGATTACGTTGGTTTGGACATGTGCTGAGAAGGGATGCGGAGTATATTGAGATAAAGATGCTAAGAATGAAGCTACCAGGTAACAGGAAAAGAGGAAGGCCTAAGATAAGGTTTATGAATGTAGTGAGAGAGGACATGCAGGTGGTTGGTGTGACACAGCAAGATGCAGAGGACAGGAAGAAATGGAAACAGGTGATCCACTGTGGCAACCCCTAATGGGAACAGCCGAAAGAAGATGATGATAATACTGCACAAGTCGGACATTAGGAGAAGAGTGGCTACTAATGCATTAGCAAACTATACAGCGAAAAATAATAATGAACATAGATTTAAATTTAGGGTTATCAAGGTAATTTACAAGAGCATTGGGGGGGGGGGGTGATGCTAATAATCTCCTGGAGAATGCTGAATATTCCTGGATAGTAAGACTACAGGCAGATGTTTTTCCTGGTATTAATAATAAAGTGAGTATAAAACCTATTTTGGTTAAAAAACAGTTTTCTTTGCACTAAAATATTCTGCAGATTTTAACTGTTTATGGTTATCATTATAGTTTAGATTTTAAACTTTAGATATGTATGTGTATATATTTTTTTACATATGTTTTGTTGCTGATTGGTTGGCTGTGTCATGTGATTTTAATACTTCATTATTTTAATCATCTGATTTGTACTAACTCCCTAGCAGTGAAGAAGGGGAAACCTGAAAGCTTTGCTGCATTTAAATGTTACATTTGTGGTATTAAACAGTACATTTTTGGAAGTTCCTATGCTCTTTTCTTTGTTTGTTTAATTGTTCGTATTTACTGAGAACAGCTTGCTACAGTGATAACTCTTGATATACTGGGATACCTCTCAACTTCTTAGAGCAAGAAATCTGGACAAAGCCGTAAATAAAAGTGGGACAAAGACCTAAAAATAGGGACATGTTTTACAAACATAGAAAGGTGATAGAAGAACACATTTTGTATTAGCAAGAATTTTCTGAAGGGCAAGAAGTCTGAAACTCAAATGTCTATCATTATTTTCTAAAGTCAAGCTTTAATGATTTTCCACTAATTTACCAGAAAAAAACTATTTTATGAAAAAGAGACCACAAATATAAAGCAAAAATCTGGACATTCTGCGAAAATATGTACAGTTGAGAGGTAAATCTCAGGCACTGAGGTAATATCAAAAGACAGCCTTCTGAAATAAAATCTTCACATAGGGTAGAACAAGCTTCTGACCTCCAATATCTTATGGAATTTCCCAGAAACCAACAAGTGTAGATAGCATCCAAGCTAGTAAATGCAAAACTATTATGGATTCCAATGTTGGTAGCATAAACCTTTCAGACATAATAGCATCACTGACCCTTTTCAAAGTAACATAGATTCTCATCTGACTATTCTTTTTCAGTTACTTGGGCCAATGAATCATACCACTCAGTGAGTTCAGCAGCATTTTTGATAATGCCAACATTTTGGGTTTGGACAAAAAAAAAGAAATGACATACTTGTCACCATGGTTAAAGTATATGGAAATTTGTTTTTACTTTGATTATTACTGATTTACATTCAAGCCGGCCAACTTCACCAAACACTAATTTCATTTATTTCTGCTTTTAAGTCCATTTTACATGCTGGAGTTTTGCTAAGAATCTTATTTATGTATGGATCATCCAGCACAAAAGCCCGAAACTTAGACTGGTGCCCCTTTCACTCAGACAAGGCAAAAATAATTAATAATGCACTTGAGTTTACCTACTCAGCTACAAATGTCAGTTTCTGCCTCATGCAAATATTGAAGATGTTATGACATCAACATCAGCTTGTGTATCTACCATAAAAGTCACACGTGTTCCATGAGTCAGAAGCTTTACTTACTGCTCAGCTTATATATCTGATAAATAAGTTACTGAATCCAAGTGAAATGCTTTCTGTTCATTATTTTTTATTGCACAAGCAAGAAAATATAACAATATAGAGAATGCATTCCATTAAAATAGCAATATAACTATATCGACTAAAGTATGATATAATAATTAATGGCTAATAGTTTAGGTCAAGAAGAATAAAACTAACTGCAGAAGTTAATCAAAGTGCTGATCATAACAAAAGAAACTCTCCAGAGAGAAAGCTAGGAGACATCGGTATGAGTCCAGCTAAGAAGCATAGCGGTGTAATCACATGGTATGAGTGCCATAAGTCTTGCTTATTACATCATGTAATATTCATCGTATTAAGCAAATGTTAACTTCTTCCAAGTATTAAAAACCCTGAGGCACCAGTTAGAGAAGCTACTACTACTGCTACTAGTACTACTACTGCTACTAGTACTACTACTGCTACTATTACTACTACTACTACTACTATTGCCACTAGTACTACTACTGCCACTAGTTCTGCTACTGCTACTACTAGTATTTCTACTAGTACTACTACTAATTCCACTACTACTGCTACCACTGCTACTACTACTATTACTACTACTGCTACTACTATTGTTAGTAGTACTACTACTACTGCTACTAATATTACTACTACAATTGGTACAACTGCTATCACTACTACTGCTACTGCTACTACTGCTACTAGTACTACCACTGCTGATACTATTACTACTAGTACTACTACTACTACACTTGTTCTGCTACTATTACTATTGCTACTAGTAGTAGTACTAATATTAGTATTGCTACCATTGCAACTACTGTCACTACTACTAGTATTACAACTACAATTAGTACTACTGCTATCACTACTATAGCTGTTACTATTGCTAATTCTCTTATCACTGCTACTGCTACTACTGCTAACACTGCTGCTACTAGTACTACTACTACTACCACTAGTTCTGCTACTGCTACTGCTATTGCTACTTGTACCACTACTAATACTAACACTATTGCTACCACTGCTACTACTACTACCACTACTACTGTTACTACTACTACTGCTACTGCTACTAGTACTACTAGTACTACTAGTAATACTACTACTATCACTACCTCTGCTACTACTACTGCAACTGCCATTACTTCTGCTGCTACTACTACAATTCCTGCTACTTCTACTACTGCAACTGCTACCACTACTATGACCAGCACTAGTACAGCTGCTACTGGTATTACTTCTATTACAATGGCAATTGCTACTACTATTACCTAAAACTGCTTTATTTGCACATGTATTGCTGCCTAAAAACTTCATTTATATTACAAGACATTTATGTACACATGAGACTCACAACAATTCTAGGAGTTTCCACAAGGATGTGATATACAACCTTGCAACCACAGTGACTTGACAGAACCACAACTAATATATAGAGTATTAAACAGTAACATCCAGCACTCATACCTGCACAGTAAACTTGTATATAAAAACATATTAGTTAATGTAAATGCTTCAGCCAAAAGATTCAGTATTACCTACAATTTATGAAATAAAGTCACTTGATTTACTCTAGCTACACAGCGGATACTAGTGGCATACCCAAAAACCCTTACTTTTGAAAGGCATCCAATGACCATCATAAATTACTTTAATATAATACTCATAAAATTTTGGAATTGCCTTAAAAAATTGCCAGTTCACCAACTCACACAGCAGGACTGCAGGAATACATTTTTATTGCTTTTTGTGCATTATTCTTAGCTTCATCAACATTTTATTAGCAATCTCTTTTACCACCATGTTTTACAAATGATAGTAAAATGCTTGAGTCTTTTGCATGTCTTAGACCTTCTGCCATGTGCAGCCCACTGCGATAACTAATTGCAGGAATGGCTGCACCTTATGCATTTATCTAGTTTACTCTTTCCTGCTTTTCAAATTTCAGTTAATCTGAGCCACATGCTTTTTGAGTATTTTGCTATTAACTTTGCAATTAGTTTCACAAGCTCAGCCTGTCTGGCTATTTATATTGCCCCTTATATGATTAAATTACCTTCGTGCTGTAAATTGTGACACTTTCATTTCAGCCAGCTATGGGTTGATGAAGAGTTAATCCTTGAGTCTAGTTTGATCAAAAATTCAACCTGCCAAGGATCAGAGTGCCACCATAGGAAATCCCTGTCGGTGAGATGTGCCAGCAGTAATGCCCTTTTTTGGGGGAATTTCCCCCGACTATGAGTTGGCGTTTTTTTTTTTGGGGGGGGGGTTTAGTTTATCTTAGTCCACTCATAGTGGAAGAAGACCAATTACAGTTCTGTTACTTATTCTACCAGATACTATAATCATCTCATGAATGCTACTACACACTTGCCCTTTGGCTGTATACAAGCATGCTCTCTCATGTAGAATTTTTTTTTCATAAGATGTCCATAGAGTTTATTAATCACTGACACATGGAACAATGTGGCCCTCTGTAAATGAAAAGGATCTGTATATGGCCATGACCTTTCTAGCTATAGTGTACAAAAGCATATTTTCCTGGCTTTCTTCTACTCCTTTATCTTGTCTTGCTGCAATCTAAAATCGTGCAAAGCTCTCTCTCCTGGGAGGCCAACAAAATGGCTTTGAGAGGTCAAACAGTTCCGATGGGCTAAACTTTATCATGGTAAAAGAAATTCAGTATTTTAACAATAGCTGTTTTAAATTTTTGGCTCATGGACAGGACATGTGATTAAAGTGGGTGAATCCAGATCCAGCAAGGATCAGCTATTGGTGGTGTGCTGCAGGGCTCAGTGTTAGGACTACTCCTGTTTGGACTATACATCTCAAAAGTCAAGGCTAATGTGAAAGGCCTCTGGATGACAATGTTCGCCAATGACTACAAGCTGGGGGCAATCACTGAATCACCCAGTGATGTAAATATCCTGCAGGGGGATCTGGCTCAGACAAATGACTGGTGCTAGAATTATGGCCTAAAAATAAATGCAAAAAATGCATATCATGCCCTCTGGGAAGTGAAATATCCCTGCAAATTACAACATCAACAGCACACAGATAGATAGTAGCCTGAACTTTGACTTCCATGTGTCCACAGGGGTGAAGAAATCCTTCTATGTAGTACAACTTATAAGTAAAGGTATGGCATCAAGATCCAAGGAAATTATTGTCCTGTTGTACTCATCCCTCATTAAAGCAATAATCAAGTACAGTGTGCCATTTGGCATGTACTTGACTAGGCACTTATAGCAGCTGAAGTGCCCACAGATGTTCCTCACAAAGAAAATACAGGGCATCAACAACATATCTTATGCAGATAGGCTAAAAGCCATATCCATTTACTCTGCCTCCTACTGACCATTAAGGGGTGACCTATGCCTGATCAAGGCATTCAAAAGCCCAACCCTGATGGAGCTGCTGCACATCTGCAAATCAAACAGTGCAATGGTCACCTAATCTAGGGATCTAAACTTAGTCAGCTACTCAAACAAGACCTTCCCTGGCCCTCTTCAAATGCAGTTTGAATCTATGAATGGGAACTGCAAATTCACAACTGGGATAGTGCCTTTGTCCCTAGTGGACAGGGACAGTCTGTAGGATACTCAAGGCACAGGCATAAATCCTTGCCATCCTCTTGTCCCAGGGGCCACATATTGTGTAAAATCAGGTTATATTGGCTTGGCTTATATGGTGTAGTAAGTCATTAGCCCAGTAGTCTCCTATGAACATGTGAGCCTATTTAAGCATTGCAGTTTTTGATAATTTTCTGTTTACTTTTTACAGCATTTTCCAAATATTCAGAGTAAGTAAATGCATATTGAATAATAACCACATTTGACACACAGAAAAGAGTAAATTTTAAACAGATCTATGCCTTTTTGTTATTATTTACTTACTGGATGATTGCAAGAAACAAACAACATGTTAGTATTTTCTTTAAAAAATGCAATACAACATAGGTTCATTAGTGTTTATTATGCTAACGACCACAAGGGTCTTTTTTAAGCCTAGCCATGTGTCCCAAATCTCTGAAAAGTTCTGATACCCTTGATGAGTGTAAGCGGGGGTTTGGGAGGTGAAACATTTACACACAGGGGCCTGGGAGATGAACCATTTACAGGTCATCTGTGTCCATTAGAGACATAGGTCCCAAACCAAGGATGAATTTCCTTTTCCCCATTGAATTCTCCAAGTTGCATCTGAATTGAGTTAGGGAGGAACTCTGCTTCACATGGATTGGGAGTCTGGTCAATAGATGGGATAGTCTCTGGGATACATACCTGTCTCTCCAGCAGGTCCTATTTATATCACAGGCAAGGTTTAAGTCTTTAGAATGGGTAATTCTAGTGCTGTTTGCTTTGTGGATATGCAGGAGGTCCATCAGAGTGGGGTCTGACAATGCCCTGTATGCAGGCTTAGATCTCCCCTCAAAATCCTGTAGGAGACAGAATACAGGGATAGGGCCTTGAGGCAGTCTGCATTGAACATATTACCTACGCCCTGTATTCTTTTAGTGAAGAACCTCTGTGGAAGTTCCAATTGTTGGATATGCCTGGTTAGGTACATACCGAAGGGGGCATTGTACTCAATGATAGGTCTGATGAATGCTGAATACAGTGGAACAATGACTTCCTTGGACTTAGATGCCATACCTTTGTTGATAAGTTGCGCAACATAGAATGATTTCTTCACTACTATAGGCACATGATTGTCAAAGGCTAGATTACTTTATATGTGTGTCCCTGACTACTAGGTCAGCTGTAAGGGGTGTGTTGTCAATATGATAGTTAGCAGGGCTAGATGACTTCCCAAAGGATACTGTTATGCATTGCTTGGCATTTAGTTTTAGTCCATGGCTCTGACACCAGTTGTTTGTCCGTGTCATCCTCTCCTGGAGAACATTTGTGTCAGTGTGGGATTACATAACAACTCCTAATTTGCAATCATCTGGAAACTTAGTCAACCAGAGACCACTGACATTGGTCTTGACCTCAGAGAAGTAAATGCCAAAAAGGAGAGATCCAAGAACTGATCCCTGGGGGACTCCACTTGTGACAGACATCTTTGTAGAGGTGCACTCCCAACTCTTAACTTCCTGGGTCCTCTCTGTGAGCCAGTTGGCTATCCACTGGGTGATATATGGGTTTGTACCTAACCTCTTTAGTTTGTCAACAATGCTCGAGTAGGGTATTGTGTCAAATGCCTTGGGCAGGTAAAGGTAAGCAGTGTGAACAATTTTCACTCATCCATTGCTTTGGTTACCTTCTCAAAGAAGTCCACCAGGTTGAGAAGGCATGATCTGCTAATGACAAAACCAAACTGGGTTGGGTCCAGTGTCTGGAGGTTTAATATATCTCTATTGATCATTTCCATGATAATTCTTTTCATGGCTTAACATATAAAAATAGTGAGACTTATGGGTCTGTAGTTTACAGGGTCCGTAGATGGTCTACCTTGTGCAGAGGGTGGTGAACAGTAGAAGAAACTGATGATAAAAGCACAGATATGGTAGTCTTATATTTTTCCCAATCCCCTCTTACCCAATCATTGTCATTTGTCATCTGTCATGTCCTTCAGCCCTCTTTAATCTTTTTTCCCAAAATCTGTGTTACCTCTCTAGCTAATCCCACACATATTTGGAACCTGCAAGTTGGAAAATCTTTTATGATATTATTCAGTCAGTGGGAGGAAAGGAAAACATGGCAACTCAGTAAGGTACCATAGTGATGGCTGCTGAAGATGTTTTCTTATACCTTACCACTGTCCTACCCAGGAAGAAAGTGTCCTGCAGATGCCATAGGATAAGGTCCCTAGTATTCACTGAGGCCTTATCATCATGGAAAGTGAACTCCTCCATTCCCTCAATACAAGTAAGCTAACAAAACACTGTTAGATCCATAATCCTGTAGCTGACACCTCATGGATGGGGTCCTCTAATTTTTCAAACAGTTTGCCTTGCAGCAAACAAATGGCATAGTTATTCATTATTAAGTGTATATTAATTAAAAGAAAAGAAAAAAAAATAACAGGAGTCTAGTCGTATAAAATGTGTGTGTGGGGGTGTAAAGTAACAATGAGGAGAAATATCTTAGTATCAATCACTCAGAATGGGGGTGGGTGGTAAATTCAACTGCAAGACAAAGGAAGAAACATAAGGAAAGTAGAAAACCAATGTGGTAATATCTTTATTATGCTGAGATGCTTTAAATGGAGGGAGTGGCAAACGAGGGCATAAAGTACAAGGTAATATTATAGTCATCAGGGAATGTGAAACACAAAGGTGGTCAACCCACTACGGCTTTCAAGTGCGATGTAAAGAACACATTAGTTTAATGAGAGAGGGAAATGTATGCATGCATGTGTAGAGTCATTCATTCATTAATCCTACAAAACCCTGTAGGTATGAGTCCATCTTTTCAGAAGCAGCACAGAAGTACTGATGTCATCTGGGTATGAGATTTGTCTACTTAGTATTTGGGTAGACATGGAGGAAACCAAATTGAGGACTTTGGGAAGGCACGTAGTAGAAGCTTACCAGTAACTTTCTGTACTATGCTAATAGACACATAATAGTAGTGTTTATGAAAAAAAAATTGTGAAACTATTAATTACCTAAATAAGGAGACAAGAACAAGATAGAAAGTGTATGTTGTGATGACGTTTCTCTTTGTCATAATATTTTTCTCCTAAATCTAATCAGCCCAAGATGTACTGTTTGTGATTGTTTTACAAAGTTTTGATGTACACCTTTACTTAGTTTAAGCTTTAATACTAAAAGTTGGTAATATAATTAAGACTGTTCTGGAACCATTATTCTGAATGAGAACCATGCTATCCAAAATATGTAAGCTTTGGTGTTTCTTTAGCAAAGACAAATGAAGGTCCATAGCAGGGTTTCATTGTATTCCATGGTAAAGGTAGGTGTGTGTGTGTGTGTGTGTGTGTGTGTGTGTGTGTGTGTGTGTGTGTGTGTGTGTGTGTTAAATTAATAAAAATAACTCACAACTAGGAAATTCTGATAAGTCAGTCTAGTAGGTGGGAACAGGGAGACTCACACAAACTGTGAGTATAATGACTATAGAGATCAGGTACTTGGGATAGAGGCTGAGGGACATGTGAAGATTAAACTTGGTAAGAGGTGACTTTCAGAGTGGTAACACATCAGGGAGAAGTTATGCTGCCTATTCCAAATAACTTTCACATAAATCAATGTATAATTTAAGATTTACATATCAGACAATTGTCACAAAAAGCTGATATGAAGAGTACTGGAGTTAAGAAGGATTTATTTTGTTGGATAATACAAGTATGGGCAGTAGCCTTAGCACTTTAGAGGACACTACATGGAGACTGGACATCTGAACTAAGTGTATGCTATATCTGGAGGCCCACAGATATCTAGAGGAGGATGTGGTAATGGAAGAGTACTGAGATACATTTCTGAATATTTGGGATGATCTCCCTTATCAAGGCATATAGCATGATTTCAGATTAGAGAAAATGGAGGCAGTTAATTAGTACACAGCTTTGTACATTATTTTGGACATTAGTCAATGCCTGTCTTAAATAAAATCTGATGCAAGAAATATGAAAAATGAAAATTACCTGTTCTCATTACAGGAACTATGTTAAGAAATTTCATAAAATCAGACTGCTACATCAGTGCCAGTAATGTTATAATAATGAATAAAAAAAACAACTTTATGTCCTACTGCAACCACTATGAAACTCACAACCTATTTTATAATTAGTATGTACAGTAACACTGACAGCTTGGTGAATGTATGCCATTCTTTATTCATGTTCTTTCCTTGTCAAAATTGTTGAAAAGACACTCACACTAAACCACTGATAAAATCCCTCCGGCATTTTTCTAAGTTTCCTTTTCCTAACTCATGTAGAGATTTCATGATGCAGGAAAGAGAAACATATCAAAATGTCACAAGCAGTATTTACTTTAGGCAAATGATGTGGATAAAAATGAATCTGTTTTATGTGCTTATGTATTCCTTATTCAGCCTGAAGAATGTTATGTTCAGCTATCTAAATACTACTGTTTTTGAATTTTATATGCATGTACTATAGTAATTTATTTCAGATTTTCGTAATCAACAAATGTATGTTGGATAATATACACATCTGACTTTTAGGGAACATATTAATATAATGTACAAAAACATATTTTCCTAGGTTTCTTCTAATTTTTTATCTTGTCTTGTTGCAATCTAAAATCAAAGCCTGCAAAATGGCTTTTAGAACTCAAATAGCTCTGGTCGGTTAAAGTTCATCATGGTGGAAGAAATTCAGTATTTTACCAGCAGCTGGTTTAAATTCTGTAAAGCAAGGACTTAGACTTGATGTTAATCATGGAGATTATTTTGTTCACACTTCGTGGTATAACATGGTTTTGTAAATGTTGTAGGTGTTATTAGTTTTAAGTCATTAAGAATATTTCAATTCTGACAAGGTGGTAGCATGAAATACAGACTACTAGTAGTGAGGATATTTACAGAAATGTCAGATTTCAGTATTTGCTTTGTTTAACAAGTAACTTTATTAGAAAAAACATGGCTTCATCATCTCATATCCAACTTATCAGCAGCTTGATATATGTTATGAGAAAAATAAGATTATGAAAGAATACTGCAATTCATTTCTGATTTTTGGGATATCCCCCTGTAATAATGTGCATAGGATGATTACAGATCAGAATAAATGAACATAAAGTTATTTTGTACATATGCTTCCTATTAGACTGGTCCCCTGGGTACTTGCACTGCAATGTATACAAATAAATGCCTGTTCAGATAAAAATTAGAAAAGAAAGAATAAAATGGGAAAGACCATTTACTATCACTGATATAAGAAAGTTCACAAAATGAGACAGCTATCTAGTTGTCACCTATGTTTCTCTAACAAACATCTGGAAATCACATTTATACATTCTATGTACAGTATAAATGCCACAGTCTACTATGTCTATTACTGTACAAAATGACACTGAAAGCCTCAGGAAATGTAAGCAGGCAAGAATTTATTTCCTACTTGATTTATGTTTGTTACTGTTTAAAAAGCTTAAAAACCTCACACATGGATGAATGTCTATGGCCTTTATTTTCTAAAAAGACTCAAGGCCTGCAAAAAGTACAAGTACTAAAGATGACTCCATACCGGTTATTTTTCCCACCCACTCTCCCATTCCTTGATTTGCTTTTTAAACTTGATAATTTTTAAGTTGCTCACTATTATTGTAAATTGAGATTTATACAATCCTTCCTTTTTGCACTGCTGTTTATATTTACAAGTGTTTATTTGCCTTTCCTTGCACTTATTTTGAAAAAAAAAGCACATTTTACCTATAATTGTCTATTCTACTGATTTACATGCTCTGAATTCATTATCTAGCTTGCTGTTGGGTCAAGCAACAAACTCTTTAATGTGTCTTTACATAAAGAGGACAGAAGATTTTCCATGTAGTGGCAGTAGGTGATAGCTTGGTCTGTATATGCTGGGGAAACAAAGTAGAGATTCCTGCATGTAGTTGTTTCATTGGCTGGAGGGCTTATTAATCAGCTTACTTTCTTTTTAATGCATTTATACATTCCACACAACTGAGTGGCTCTTTCTTCATTTATACAAAATACACGTTTATAACCTGTTTAAAGTACACTTATGTTATCTTGAGTTACTTATTGCCTTTCTTTAAGCTTAAGTTTGTTTGTGGTAGCATTTCAGTCTGGACACTCTTACTGTGCTGTTACACTTGGAAGATTGAGATTATTCATCTATTGGCAGTAGGGGTTTAGCTGGTCTCTCTGAGGTGGGAAGTACACAAAAGGGCTCTAAGTATTGTTGTTTTATTGATGAGAGTGCTCAGTAGTTTGTTTTCTGTATTTCTAAAGGCTGATATAAATTTGCCATATTTGCACAGAGCTTCTCGCAGAGCCAGTGTCCTGTACATATGCCGACATCTGGAACATTGGTTATTTTCATTGTACTGTGAAAGTTTGCTGTGATATTTATTTATTTTTTGTACTTCGTTGAAATTTAAAGTGGTATTTTTAAACTACTGTAAATGCTACTGTTCTTCACTGAAATACATTATATCTAGTGTTTCATGCTAAGTGTTAGGCAATTGTTTGTAGTTCCTTAACACTCGAACTCCAGACTAGTCATTTTACATTAAGATGGTGAAAGTCTGACTTTTCTGGCAGGACAGGGCTGAGTTCACCTATATCAGCTGTAAATTCCTGGGGGAAAGCTTACTGTGTGCTTACCTGTCTGCCCTTAGGGCATAGTTACTGTACAACATGCTTTTTTTCTGATCGTATCGCAACTTCACATTTACAGTAAGATGGTCTTCACACAGCAGTGGTAATATGTGTCTTGCATACATTCAATCAACAGAAGCTTAATTTTCCATTTAAAAAACAACTTGTAACTTTAACTCAGTCTTGCATTACTCACGCGGTAACTAGTTTCTGCAATGAGCAGCATTTACGCATTAAGTTAATACTATTTAGGTCAATGTTACCATACTGTAGTATCCAGGACTATTGTTATTCAGGGAGCATGTGGTTTGGGTGCTGGGCAGCATCGCTGGTTAGGTTAGATGCATATTACATAGAGTAAACACCCTTCCCTTGTCTGGTTACAAACATCCTCCACTTCTATCGCTTGCAAGTACACATTGGGATGTGTAACCATGGCTGGACACCTTTTTGCTATCTCTGCATCCCGACTGGTGGACATGCTTATCCTGAGGCAATATAACAATTGCTTGCGTACAGTGACAATCACTTAATTCTCAGACAAATATAGTATATGAAAGATGCAGTTACACTTTGACACTGCAGGTTAGACTCTCATATGCGGACAGAAAAAGCAAAAACAAGTTGTTGGTGACACACACATCACTCACTGCACCCACAATGGACCTCACATACCACACACATGGAGGTACTCATGTATAACTTGGACAAACATCAAAGGTGTCCCAGGTGCAGTTGTCAGAAACTACATGCATGCAAACAGGGGCCAGGACCCACCAGATCATGCAAGCAATCAGGTCACTTACACCTAAGTACTAGCATGACTCATTCATAATTCATGTGGCATGAATGACATGCTTGAGCTCTCAGAATATGTGTCACAGGCAGATATATGTCTAGCACTGAGCAGAACTCTACTGTCTTCTGTAATGTGATTTATGAAAATATGGTACTTACGTATTATCGCAACCAGATTTTTGTGATCATAACGGTTGCTTCCTGGTGTTTAAATGCAAGCATTAATGGGAAGACAGTGTCACACATAGTGTTTTCTGTCGCACTGAAGGTTGTATTAGGCTTATCATTAAAAAAATTACAAAGTTAATATAGCTGTTTAGGTATGCACTTTCACGCTGGCATGTCATGTGCCTGGCAGTAAAGTGTATACACACTTCAACTGTCAGAGCTGCTGTCTTACTCACTGTAATTGCTCACCCATCTCCCCCACATTAAGAGGTACACACACACACACACACACACACACACACACACACACACACACACACACACACACACACACACACACATACACACACACACACGCACACACATATGAATGATGCTTTCACTCCAGTTTCTTTTCATTTATTTGTTTAGCAAATGTCAGACGTATGCACAGGTGCAAGCATCCCACAAACTCCAAGAAGAGCTGCTTCAACCGGCAGTAACATGTGTTACGCAGTGTTCTTGGTAGCTTGAATCAGGAACTCGTAATCAGCTATCAACATCATTCACCCTCAATTTTTACAAGCATTACTGTATGGCAACTTTCGCATTGCAATGGTTACTGTCCAGTATGTTTACAGATTTTGAAACAAGTCAAAAACATTGTGCCTCTGTCAGTGTTTCCCTTCTCTGTGGGCTTCCCTCCTCATGGTTGAAATATTCCATTCAACAGTAACACTGCTTCTCTGACAATTCAAGCGCACGTCCGTAATGCAGGTCAAACAGGAAGAGGATTTTTCTTAAAGTTTTTCTGTCATTGAAGGTAGTGCTGAGGTTTTTTGTCAGCAATAAATATTTTCAACAACATTTACACTGTTTCATGCAGCCATCTGTATTGAAGGAAGCCAGATTTGCAACCGCAAAAATCTGGTTGTGATAATACGTAAGTACTAAAAATATGCTTTTGTACACTACATAAATACATTTCCTAAAAGTCGGATATGTATATTGTCCAACATATGTTGGCTGATTGTGAAAATCTAAAATAAATTCCTGTAGTACATGCATATGCACAGAAAATTCAAAAACAGTAGCATTTAAATAGTCAGAGATAAAATTCTTCAGACTGAATAAGAAATCTACAAGTACATAAACAAACTTCTCTTTCATTCACATCATTTGTCTAAAACAAATACTGCTTGTGACATTTAGATCTGTTTCTCTTTCCTGCATCATGAAATCACTACATGAGCTAGGAAAAAGAAACTTAGAAAAATGCCAGAGGGATTTTACAGGAGGTTCAGTGTGACTGTTTTGTCAACAATTTTGACAAGGAAAGAGCATCAATAAAGAATGTGATAAATTCCTCAGGCTGTCAGTGTTACTGTACATAGTAATTATAAAACAGGCTGTCAGTTTCATAATGGTTGCAGTAGGACATAAATGTGCTTTTTGATATTCATTACAGTAATTCAACTGCACTGATACAGCAGTCTCATTTTATGAAATTTCCTAACATAGTTCCTGTAAAATGGTACAGGTAATTTTGATTTTTCATTTTTCTTGCATCAGATTTTATTTAATACAGACATTGATTAATGTCCAGAATAAAATACAAAGCCTGAGTACTAATTAACTGCCTCTATTTTCTCTAATCTGAAATCAAATATTATGCCATAGTAAGGGGGATCCATTCCAAATATTCAAAAATATATCCCAGTGCTCTTCCATTACCACATCTTCCACTTGATATCTTTGGGCCACCAAATATGGTATATACTCATTTCAGATGTCCAGACCCCACGTAGTGTCCTCTAAATTGTTAAGGCTACTGCCCATACTTTTATTATCCAACAAAGTAAATTCTTGTTAACTCAGTACTCTTCATATCAGCTTTTTGTGACAATTCTCTGAGATGTAAATCTTAAATTAGACATTGCTTTATGTGAAGGTTAAATGGAATAGGCAGCACAGTCTCTCTTGATGTGCAGTCACTCTGAAAATCACTTCTTTACCATGTTTAATCTTCACATGTCCCTCAGCCTCCATCCCAAATACCTTTTCACAATAGTCATACTCACAGGTTTGTTTGTGTCTCCCCCTGTTCCCACCTACAAAACTGACTGATCAGAACTTCCCAGTTCAGAGTCATCTTTATTAGTTTAACTCCCCCGCCTGAACCTTTACCATGGAGTACAATAAAACCCTGGTATGGGAGCTTTAGACGTCTTTGCTAAAGAAACACCAAACCTTACATAATTTAATACCATGGTTCACTTTCAGAATAAGGGTTCCAAAACAGTCTTAATTACATTACTATCTTCTAGTATTACAGTTTAAACTAAGTAAGGGTTTACTTCAAAACTCTCCAAAACAATCGGAAACAGTTCATCTTAGGCTGATTAGAGTTAGCAGAAAAATGTTATGATAAAGAGAAACCTCATAACATATATTTTCTATCTTGCTCTTGTCTTCTTATTTAGGTACTTACTAGTTTCAAAATAATTTTTTTTAAAAACACCATTATTTTGTGTCTGTTAGCACAGTACAGAAAGTTACTGGTAAGGTTCTAGTATGTGCCTTCCTAAAGTCCTCAATTTGATTTCCTCTGTGTCTAGCCAAAGACTGAGTGAGTAGACAAGTCTCACACCCAGATGGCATTAGTACTTCTAGGCTGCTTCTGAAAAGATGTCTCATGCTTACTGGGTTTTGGAGCATTAATGAATAAATAGCTCTATACATACATACATACATACCCCGCTCTCATTAAACTATTGTATTCTTTACATCTCACCTGAGAGCCATAGGAGGTTGACCACCTTTGCGTTTCACATTCCCTGATCACATTAGTACTGCCTTCTAATTTAAGTCATTATTTGCCACTCCATCCATTTAAAGCATCGCAGCACTGTAAGGATCTTACCATATTTGATGTTTACCTTCCTTATGTTTCTTTCTTTATCTTGCAGTTGAACTTACCACCCCCCCTTCTGACTGACTGATACTAAGATACTTTTCCTCATTATTACTTTACCTCTCACATGCTATATCACTGGACTCCTGTTCTTTTTTAATTAAAATACATTTAATAACGCACTGTTTGTGATTGTTTTGGAGAGTTTTGAAGTAGATCTTTACTTAGTTTAAGCTTTAATACTAGAAGTTAGTAATGTAATTAAGACTGATTTTGACCCTTATTCTGAATGTGAACCATAGTATCCAAAATATATAAGATTTGGTGTTTCTTTAGTAAAGATGACTAAAGCTGCTATAGCAGGGTTTTATTATATGCCATTGTAAAGGTGTGAGGGGGATATTAAATTAATAAAGATGACTCAGAACTGAGAAATTCTGATAAGCCAGTTTTGTAGGTGGGAAGAGAGAGAAGTTATGCTGGCTAGTCTAATTAAGCTTCACATAAAAGAATGTCTAATTTAAGAGTTACATCTCAGGCAATTGTCACTAAAATCTGATATGAAGAGTAATGGAGTTAACAAGAATTTATTTTGTTGGATAATACAAGTAGTGCCAGTAGCCTAAGCATTTCAGAGGACACTTCATAGAGAATGGACATCTGAAATGAGTGTATGCTATATTTGGAGGCCCACATATATCAAAGGGAAGACATGGAAATGGAAGACTACTGGGATACATTTTTTGAATATTTGGGATGATCCCCCTTAATTAGGCATATAGTATGATTATATATTAGAGAAAATGGAGACATTTAATTTGTACATAGTCTTTTGACATTATTCTGGACATTAGTCATGCCTGTATTAAATAAAGTCCAGTGTAAGAAAAATGAAAAAAAATAAACCTACATGTACCACATTACAGAACTATCCATGTTAAGAAATTCCATAAAATGAGATGTCTGTATCAGTGCAAGTTATGTTACTGTAATGAGTATCAAAAAATCAGGTTTATGTCCCACTGCTACCACTATGAAACTCACAGCTTATTTCGTAATTACTATGTACAGTAGCACTGAAAGTCTGGTGAATTTATACCATACTTTATTGATGTTCTTTCCTTGTGAAAAGTATTTAAAAAACACTCACACTAAACCAGTTGTGAAATCCTTCAATCTTTTTTCTAAGTTCCTTTTCCTAGCTCATGTAGTGATTTCTTGATGCAGAAAAGAGAAACACATCAAAATGTCAGAAGCAGTATTTACTGTGAACAAATGATGTGGATTAAAAAGAAAATGTTTTATATACCTCTATATTTGTTATTCAGTCTGAAGAATTTTATCTCCAACTATTTAAATGTTACAGTTTTTGAAGATTTTCTATGCATATGCATATACTGTAGTAATTTATTTCAGATTTTCATAATCAGGCAAAATATGTTGGAAAATACGCATGTTTGACTTTTAGGGAACATATTAATATAGTATACAAAAGCACAATTTCCTGGATTTCTTCTACTTCTTTATCTACCTGGTTGCAATATAAAGTCATCTAAAGATCTGTCTCCAGGGAGGCAAATACAATCTCTTTGATGGGTCAAATAGCTATTTTGGGTTAAACTTCATCATGGTAGAAGAAATTCAATATTTTAATAATAGCTGTTTCAAACTACAAAAGAACTACCAGTAGTGCTCTTTAATGCAGCTTCTCTAAGTGGTTGTTTTCCTTTCTATGGATTCTACCTGGCACTCAGGTCCAGCTCGCTCCATTATCCTTTGCTTTGCTCAAGCAGACTCCACTTGTCTACCCTACCCCCATTCCCACCCACCCCATGATGCACATCATTTATAGCTAAGTGATCGTTACCCCTCCCACACCAACACCACTCCTTCCTCTCCTAATCCTTCAATCATACTATAACATTTCCTTCCTCTTATTCAACTTTCAATCCACTCTCCCTTCCTCAGCTAGCCTCTTCAAGTCACTCCATCCACTTACTTCACCCTAACTCTCACCTTTTTTCTCTTCCTCCTTATACCTCACACCCAATTACCACACTTCCCTCTTAAATACAATTACTGCCTCTTCTTTATCTGACTCCTCTCCCTAGTACACCCCTCCTACATTCTTGTCTCTTCCCTGCCCATATACTTCCTCCTCCAACTACACCAACCACCAATTTTCCCTCACTTACTAGCTACCTCTAAACCCCACCCCTTTTTTCTGGTGCATTCACTCTCTTCTCTCTCACCACATTCTATTCTCATACCCAACTGCCCCAGTAAATCTAAATATACCTTCCTCATCTCCTCACCTCCACATTCTCCTAACCCTTCTATAGGGCCCATACTTCCATCTCCAACAACTCATTACATCTACGTATCTTCTAATAACTGTCAATATTTAAATATATTCTTTACTCTCAACTCCACACCCCTTCTTCTGCTCATTACCTACCTCTTCTCCTATCACATACTAATTAATCCCCTTAACCTCCCACCTATATCCACTCACTATACATTAAACACTCATACTCACTTCTCTTTCATAATAACTCCATCACTCTTTCATTCCAGTCACTCAGTACTAAACAGGATAAAAACAGCCCCCCCCCATATCTCTTACCACCCAAGTTCGAACCATAAATATCACCTCCAGAATCTCCCTTCCTTAACACATCTCTACCCTCATAAGACAATATTCTTCTCTGAGGACATACACCCCAACCATGGATCACTTTCCTACCCCTTCACTACCAACTCCACCACCCAACCAATACCCCACTTCCCTAACATTCCTATAAAGCATCTCACCCTATACTTACTCGATATATGCAGTGTCATGGACAAAATCAGTGAATCCCATGCCTGGATGGCCCACTGCTTGATATAATAACAATCACTGAAACCTGGCTCAAACTCACTAGCTCAGACAAGATATTCTTCCCTGATTGTTCTAACATACTTTGACTTGATTGACCTATCAAAAAAGGTGGAGGAGTAGCCATAATAAGCTCAAACCACCTGAACCTGACCCTATTTCTAACCCTTCTCCCTCATTTCACCCTGCTAAACTCTTACTAGCTAACTGTAAACTCAACAACTACAAAGCCCTAACAATACATACCCCCTGACAACAATATACCTGTACTTGAACAAACCCTCACCTGGCTCACCCTCAACATAACAAATGAAATCAGTCTCCTAGGAGATGTCAACATTAATTGGCTATTGCAAATCTCTAACTCACCCATCTCCTTCCTTAACCTTCATGGCATCACTCAACTCATCTCAACCCCACACACATTAACAAGCCTACCAACTCCAATACTATTGTAGACTGGATTCTAGTCTCCAATCCTGAGCTATATCACAACCCTAAAACTCTACCTAATGCCATTAGTGACCACTCATGAATTTGTGTCCAAAGATTCCACCCTCACCATCAAAGGCCACACAAATTAAAAGACAGTTGAAGCCTCTCTAACTTCTATCCTGATACATTTAATAACTTGCTTTCCTCTATTAACTGGTCATTTCTCTCAAACCTCTCTCTAGATGATGCTGTACAAAAATGTAATTCCATATTTTTATATATACTCAACTTCCTTGCCCCCTTCCTTACCATAAGGGTCAAATCTCTCTGCTCCCCTTGGCTATCCCAATCTACATGCTCTAGTATGCATAAAAGAGATAATGCCTGGAAAATTTGGACTAGGAATAAATCCCCCTTCCATCTACAAACCTATAAAGAACTTTGCAACCTCACTATAAAATAGGTTAGCATTGACAAGAACTTGTTCCACAATCCCCAGACTACACATCACACCAACTCCAAGAAATTCTGGACCACTATCAATCAAATCTTCCACCCTGGTAAACTTACAACACTAAACGTCTGTCCAAAGAATACCCCCCTTGAAACAGCCATATTTCTTAATTCCTACTTTATAGACTCCAATCTCCAACTCCACTGACTCCATCAACTCCCACCACCACCACCTCAAAATAAAATAATTCCTTTTCTCTCAAACCTGTTCATGCCAGCTACATTAAATGTCTCCTACCCAGCCTTAAGCCTTGCTCTGCCTCTGTTGACACATTATCTGCTCTTTTCCTTAAGCTAGCAGCAAACTTCATTGCACACCCTATTTCCATAATTGTAAACCACTCAATATCGAAATCCACATTCACCTCACTATGGAAATACATTTTTACTACACAAATCTACAGTGGAGGAATTCTATTGATCTATTGAACTACTGCCCCAGAGCTATACTGTTCCCCTCTCAACAGTACTAGAAAAATGCATTCATAAGAAAATCATGGACTATTTACTCCAACAAAATCCTATTCGCTCCCACCCAACTTGGCTTCTGCCCTAACTACAGTACCTCTACAGCCCTCATCTCCTTTACACACTCCACTTCCCTGGCCAGAGATAACAACAAATGTGTTTTTTGTCTCTTCCTAGACCTCTCTAAGGCTTTTAATACTGTTTGTCACCATACACTCCTCTCCAAACTCTCTGAGCTTAATCTTTATAAGCCTACCATTTCCTGGTTCACCAGCTACCTGTCTAATACACAACAATCTGTTAAATGGCTCTCGTCACTATTCCCCCTTCCTCCCCATTAAAATGGAGGTTCTACAAGGTTCTATTCTTGGTCCCTTAGTTTTCAACATCTTCACTAATCACCTTTATACGTCCAGTCTACAATCTACCCTCATCCAATACTCGGATGGCTCCACTATCATCACTACCTTTGATTCTCTCTCAGGCCTGCACATCCACACCCAAAACCCCTTCAACTCAGTTGAAAAATGGCTTATTAACAACCAACTAATTCTTAATCCCAAAAAGACCAAACAATTGGTATTTCTCCCCAAATCACTCACCCACCTGAAACCCAACTTCTCAATAACATCACTTAACACCAGCATCAATTTCAAAACTCACACTAAGCTTCTAGGAGCCATCATAGATTATCAACTCAAATTTGACCTACATGTCTATCACTGTATAAAGAAAACCCACAACAAACCTGGTCTACTCTACAGAAATAAAAAAACTCATCACAAATGACTCTTGTATCTCTCCTGCTTATGCCTGCCTTTTATCTAGCCTCATCTATAGCTCACAAATCCTAACCAACTTACAGACTAGTGTACTAGTTAAACTCAAGGCTGCCTACAACAAGGTAGCAAGATTTGCAGCAAACCAAACCTACTACTCCAAATACTGCAATTCTCTCAAGATCTTAAATTGGTTAGAGTTCACTCACTAACTTCTATTTTCTCAACTACTTATCATTCATAACATCCTCAATAAACCCTCTGACTGGTCTCACATCTCCTCACTCATCTCTTTTTACTCTTGCTCAAAACCTCAGGAGCTGTAATCATCTTCACCTAGACATATACAAACCTAAAAAAAGATCAATAGGCAAAAACTTATATAGCTACCCTCCTACCCTCTCCTGGAACAAACTTCCCTTGGTCATATGTAAAATACCTCACACATAAGAGTTTAAGAAAGCTCTTAAACAATACCTTTTTAACACATGGACATATCTTTGTAAAAACCCTCCTCGACATTCTTCTCTGAAAATCTTTACTATATAACCCTCTCTCTGATCTCCCGAACTCCTTCATATTCACTGCTGTTCTCTCCTCTATCCCCAAATTACTGTACTTCTTCATGTCCCCATTCCATTCATTTCTTCTACCTACTGCTTCTTCCTACCTATGTCCTCCTAACTCCCTGTCACAGAACCTCATATCTCTCCCTCTGAACTTTTCCAAGACTCTGACTTACATAGCTCTCCTATCATCTCCTTCCATGCCTATAAAAAGAATAAATATGTATATATCCTGTTAAATAATTTGTTAACTGCTCTCAATGGCATAAGTTGTATTTTTTTTAGCTTGTTAACCTAGAATATTTCTTTTAAACTTTATCTATAATTCTAATCACAAATTGTTACTTTGGTAAACTATGTATGTACTCTTGTGGAGCTTTTCTCCCCGGCCTCCTGTGAAAAAAGGGATGTGGCTCAGTCAGACATCTCAGTCAACAAATGTCAAATAAATACATACCTAAAAAATACAGTAAGAAAAGACTTGGACTTGACGTTATCAATGGAGATTATTTTGGTTTTTGTAACTGCTGTAGGTGTTATCACTTTTATTTTAAAAAAAATTTTCAGTTCTGACAAGGTGGTGGTATGAAATGTCGACTACTAGCGAGGATAATTGCAGAAATGTCAGGTTTCAATATATGCTTTTTTAAACAAGTAACTTCATTAGAAAAAAACATAGCAACACAATGTATACAATGTTAAAGCTTCATCATCTCACACCCAATTTATCAACAGCTTGATAGATGTGCACAGAAGGACACTGATAGCCTCGGGAAATGTAAGCAGACAAGAATTTATGCCATACTTGATTTATGTTTGTTTGTGTTCAAAGTACTTAAAAAACTCACTAAGTAAACTACAATCATCTCAAGCAATTAAGTAGGTCAGAATGTAGGAAAGATATGCTTAAGACAAATAATATGGATGAAAAAGAATATGTGGTATGTACTTTTAGATTTCATAACCATTTTATTCCATTTTGTTTTCTGTTTTAAGAAATCTGATTAGCTTGGTGTTTTGTTCTATGTTGTAGCTAGACACTTAAATTACCCAGTTTGTATATTTCCCATGTTGTTTTCAATGGTTATTTTGTTTCTTGAGTGATACTTTAATACACAGATGAACATCTGTGGCCTCATCTTTTCTAATAGGACTCAAGGCCTGTAGAAAGTACAAGTACTAATGATGACTCACTGCTGGTTACTTTTCCCACCAACTCTCCAATTCCTTGAGTTGCTTTTTAAACTTAGTGATTTTTAAGCTGCTCACCATTACTATAAACTGAGCTTCATAAGTTCCTCCTTCTCTGTACTGCTGTTTATATCTTGAATTATTCGTTTGCTTTCCTTGAGCTTATTTTGAAAAAAAAAATGCATTTTAGCTCTTATTCTCTGTTCTACTGATGTACTCCCTCTGAATTCATTATCTAGCTTGCTGTTGGAACAAGCAGCAAACTGTTTTCAGTGTTCTTACATAAAGATTTTCCATCTAGTGGCAGTGGGTGATAGCCTGTTCTGTGTGGGTTGGGGTAACAAACTAGAGATTCCTGCATGTGGTTGTTTTATTGGCTGGAGGGCATATTAATCAGCTTCCCTTACTTTTAGTGCCTTTATAAATTCTGCACAACGGAGTGTCTCTTGGCTCATTTTTACAAAGCAAAGTCTTTTATTAAATAATCACACTTCTATAAGCTGCTTAAAGTACACTTCTGTTATATTGAATCACTTATTGCCTTTCTTTAAGTCTAAGTTTGTTTGTGGTAGCATTTCAGCCTGGATACTCTTTTACTGTGCTTTAACATTTCAGTTACAAAGCATAATCTTATAGGAATTTATATCCCACCAGGGAAGAACACGGAAAACCTGGAGCAAACCCTCTGCTGGTTATCCACCAATTACCCTCAAGAAACCATAGTACTTGGAGACGTCAATATAGACTGGTCTGACTGCGCCGCCCACATAACTCCATATCCTATTAACTTACATGGATTCTCCCAAAATCTTCTGTCCCCAACTAGAATTGGCAATACCCAACAAAAAGAGAGCACCATTGATTGGATTCTTACCAATAAGGAACCACAAAATTACACCACTGGGACCCTCCCAAATGACCTCAGTGACCACCTTATTACCTATATCATTAAACATAAATGCCCAACCACTAACCCCACCTTATACAGAATAGTCAGAAACAAAAAGAATTTTGACCCACAACTATTCCGTGCAGAACTCAAGTCCTATAACTGGTCTATTCTAAAAAAACTACCTCTCCAGGAGAGTGTTTCCCACTTTAATGACATGTTCCTTAACATACTTGACTCTCATGCCCCAAAACGACAAATTAGATCCAAGGAACGGATAGCTCCCTGGCTAACTAGTCAAACTAAAACCAAAATTAAACTCCGCGACCAGGCCTGGAATAAATGGAGAGCCACCAAAACCCCCCTAGACCGCATCAAATTTCAACAGCTTAGAAGCACCACTAAATCAGCCATTATCCAGGACAAAAAACAGTACTTCTGCCACCTTCAGAATAAGCACCAGAATAACCCAAAGAAGTTCTGGGCAGGATTTAACAACCTTCTCCACCCAGGTAAATCTATCACCCCCACCCCTGAGAAACTGATAGGGATAGACCCAGAAGACATAGCCAACACCTTTAACTCTTTTTTTACTGAAACCATCCAGTCCCTAGCTAGTCAGCTAACTACCTCCTCCACTCCCTCCACTCATACGAATAACTCTGCCCCCCCTCCTTTAGCCTTGAACCAGTTTCTACCACCTATATTTCTACCCTCCTAAGAAAACTTAAACCAGCTACCCTAGCAGCGGATCACCTCCCAGCGGAATACTTACAAATCGCGTCAGACGCAATCGCCTATCCCATATCTATCCTGATCAACAGGACTATAACTGAAGCTACCATTCCCACCATTTGGAAGGTTTCATACATTATTCCTCTTCACAAAGGAGGTACCTCCACTGAAACCTCCAACTATAGACCAATAGCAATATTATCTCCTCTAGCTAAAATTATGGAAAGATGTGTTCACAAACAACTCCTTCACCACCTAACCCGCAATAATCTCTTGTCTAACTCCCAGCACGGCTTTCACCCTTACCACAGTACAACCACTGCCCTACTCTCCTTCATTGACTCTATCAATAAGAACCGCAATAACAAACTTATATCCTCCGCCCTCTTTCTTGATCTATCGAAAGCCTTCGATATGGTTAATCAACAGCTTCTACTCTCCACCCTGGACAACCTACATCTTGACAACCAAGCCCTAAGCTCGTTCAAGGATTATCTCTCAGGTAGGCTACAAGCTGTCCAGTGGCAAAACAGGCTATCTGACCTGCTCCCAAACACCATTGGTGTTCCTCAGGGCTCGATACTTGGTCCCCTTCTCTTTTCCATATTCATAAATGATCTCCACTCTGTCATCCCTAAAACCACCTGCATTCAATACGCAGATGACTCCACTCTGATCTGCTCGGATGCCTCTCTCTCAAAACTACAAACAACCACTCAGCATTGTTTTACAATAGTTGAAAAATGGTTCTCCGAGCTGAAACTCATACTCAATCCGTCTAAAACCAAACTGCTTATATTTTTCCCCTCTGTATCCACACCCCCTGTGAAAGAACTTCCTATTCCAATCAACATCTCCTTCCATGTTGTATCCATCAATGGCACCATCATTGACCCTGTCTCTAGTACCAAACTATTAGGCATCACCATTGACCATAAGCTCAAATTTGACGTTAACATTACCCAAACTATTAAAACTGTTAACAAGAAACTCGGGTCCATGTACAGAATAAAGAACTTTCTAACCCCTACTACCAAACTTACTATTGCTCGCACCCATCTCCTTTCCTCCCTCTTGTATGCCTCCCCAGTACTCTCTTTTCTCAGAAAGCGAGAACTCAATATGCTTACTGTTGCCTATAATCATATTGCCAGATTTGTAACTGGAGCACCTTATCGAACCCACCACTGCCTTAACCTTAAGAAAATTGGCTGGTTGGAATTGCCCAATCTTCTCAAACTCAATCAACTCACTGAAGCTTTCAAAATAATCAACCATCCAGATAGAACCCCATCACTGATCAGTATATTGACCCTATACCAACCTTAACTGCCTTCGATCCTCAAGCAGTGTTCAAATACTCACCATTAAATCAAATAATATGGGTGGTGATGCTCTCTATGCTAACTCCATTGGAAAGCCCTGGAATTCCCTTCCAAACCACCTAAGAAATTTGACCTCACTTAATCAATTCAAAAATAATCTCAAAGAATATCTTAAATCACACTGGCTATGCCCCTGTTCCGAACCAGACTAACTTATCGACCCCTCTCCACCTTTGACTCCACCCCTTCTCAGAGTTCATTACCTTTAACTCTTGCCTTCACAATGCTACCATGCAAAATCTTGCTTTAGACTATGTGTATGTCCTATAATCAGCATGTATAGCCTTTTGTATTGTTTTTTTTTTATCCTATGTTAATCCTTACTATTTTGAGTTGAAATGTAAAATGTCTTGTCATTTTGTTGGAGCTTTTCTCCCCGGGCCTCTACTGAAAAAGGACATGTATCCAGCTAGACTAGCCCAGTCAACAAATGTAAAATAAAATAAAATAAATAAAATAAATTTCAAGGACTGGGATTACTCATTTAGTGGCAGCAGTTGTTTACCTGGTCTATCTGAGATGTGAAGGACACAAAAGGGCCTTATGTTAGTCACTTTATTGGCCAGAGGGCTCAGTAGTCTGTTTTCTGTATTTCTGAAGGCTGATATAAATTTGCCATATTTGCATGTAGCTTCTCACTGAACCAGTGCCCTGTACGTATAAAAACATCTGGAAGCATTACTTATTTTCATTGTACTATGAAAGTTTATTGTGCTATTTATTTATTTATTGCACTTCTTTAAAGTTTAAAGTTGCATTTTCAAACTAATGTAAAGGCTACTGCTCTACAGTGAAATACATTATATCTAGTGTTTTGTAGTATTAGGTATCTGTGGTTCCTTAACACTTGGGCTCTGTATTAGTCATTTTACATTAAGATGGTCAACGTCTGCACTCTTCTGGCAGGAGAGGGTGCTTTCACCTATCTGAACTGGAAATCCCTGGTGGAAAGATCATTGCATTCTTACCTGACTGGCATTAGGGAATAGTTACTCTTAAAACTTATTTTTCTGATCATATATAAGCCTCATGTTTGCATGAAGCTGCTCTTCACACGGTAGCGGTTACTTGTGTGATGTATACATGCAATCACCAGAAGTTTAATTTTCTATATAAAAAAAAAAAACTTGTAACTTTAACTCAGTCCTGTGTTACTCATGGGGCAACTAGTTTGTGTGGTGAGCAGCATTTACACATTTAGTTAGTACTATTTAGGTCTATCCTACCTTATTATAGCAAACAGGACTATTGCTATTCAGGGAGCATCTGGTTTGGGTACTGGGCAGCATTGCTGTTTATGTTAGCTGCAGATTACATCGAGTAAACACCCTTCTCTCATCTGGTTACAAACACCTTCCACCGCAATCCTTTGTTAGTACACATTAGGACCTTCAGCCATGGGTTGGCACTTTCTTGCTATCTCTTCATCCAGTTTGGTGGACATATTCATCCTGAGGCAATGTACGAATTGCATTATACACACTGACAATCACTTAATTCTCAAACAGCCAAATACAGCATGTCAGAGATGCAGTTACACATCAGGAATGGAGGTTATACTCTCATATGCAGACACAAGGAGCAAAAACAACATGTCAGCGACTCACATAAATCACTCACCGTACCCACAAAGAATCGCACATATCACCCATCAGGATGTGCTCATCTGTAACTTGGCCAAGCCTCAAAGGTCTCTCAGGAGCAGACCTCATAAACTCTGCATGCACACAAACAGGGGCCAGGACCCACTAAATCATGCAGGCACTCCGGCCACTTAACCTATGTGGCGTGAATGATGTCAGACATACCTCTTTGGACTACAAGAAGACAAATATGATCGAGCTCTCAGAATATTTGTTACAGGCAGGTATATGCCTAGCAGTGAGCATCTTTCTTCTGTCTCCCAGGATGTTGTCACCACACCAGCTGAAAATTATCAGCATTACCACTGGCTTAGCTACTTGTGTCATTCTAAAGGGATCCAATAATTGTCAGCCTGGGAGGACATGATTGACAGGCCATGCGGGTTGGTATAATGGTTACGGTATTTGGCTTGCAGACACAAGGTATAGGTGTTTGATTCTCACCTTTGGGAGGGAAACTGGATAGTCTTAGAAAGGTCCATTAAGGCAGCTAGCCTAAGTAATTAACTATGAACTATGAGCAATGTTGCTTTGCCAGGGATGGTCTTTATCTGTCACCTCTAAGATTTTTGATATTGGCCAAAACATTATACAACCCAGTAGTTGATATTTTAGGCATTTTCAAATAGACAAACCTTCCAACATAACAAAAGCACCTCAGGATTTGCTAAAGGTGTTACTGTTCAAGTCTAGAAGAGTCAACAAGCAACTGCAGTCCCTGGAAACTCTCCTCTCCCAGGAGAATGCTGACATCTGCCTGGTTATTGAAACATGCTTCAATGCCATGGAAAGCACTCTGGCAGTGCATGGCTATAATGCCTTTCATACGTTCTTATCACCCACTGAATACAAAAAAGCAAACGGCAGAGGTATATCTATCTACATAAAGGATAATCACACCTTAAAGCTGGTAAATAATATGACTTGCTTGAGTTACTCCATATCCAACTAACTATGGGAAAAATCTATTACCATATTCATGCTAGTTGCATGTCCCCACTATGAATCAGGAAACCCATACAACATACCTAAAGTTACAAGAATCACTCACCATCCAGCCCAATACCACACTCATGGGTAATTTTAATTGCCCTTCCATTAAGTGGGAGGCATACATTACCACTAGCATGTAGGCCTAAAGATTTCTTGACTTTGTAAATTCAAATGCCTTGTAGCAACTAGTCTGCACTCCAACTAGGGGAAGAAATATCCTAGATCTGCTACTCACAAATATGGGAGAGTGCTGCACACCTTCTTTTGATGTTCTCACTGGTAACGTAAGATCACAAAGCAGTCTCCCTTGAACTAAAGGTAAAATTAGTCCCCTCACATAACCCCCACAACTTTAAGAACTTTTTTAAGGTAAACTACCCCCAACAGCATAGCTAGTTTTGAAGCCCACCCAAATCCATAATACACAGAAGCCTATGCAGAGGTGTACACACAAGCCCTGTATGACCATAGAAACAGTAGTACCAGACCAAAATAAGCCCAGGTCAAACTGCAGAAACAAGCCACCCTGGTGGACTCCTGGTATTAACAGGTTGTACACAGGAGCGGCCTTAGGTCAACTGGTGCCCTAGGCAAAAGGACTCCATGCCCCCCCCCAGCACACTACCTGGTGCCCCCATCCTAGTCTTCCAACACCAAATAAATACTGGAAAAGAGCCCCTGCTAGACTGGCGCCTAGGCGGCCACCTAGTTGGCCTATGCCTAAGGCCGGCTATGGTTGTACAACAAAAGAAAAAAAATCCTGCTGAGAAGTAAGAGGGGATGCTCATAATAGAGCAAAAGGTCCCTCATTAGCCAAAACAAACAAATCAAGGAGCTAGTCAAGTCACTGAAAGCAGACTTTGAGGTAAAAAGAGCCTTCAAAGCTAAGAAAAACATAAGGCAGTTTTCAGTTATGCTCGGAATCTTAAGTGCAACACCCAACAGTGTGTTGAATTAGTTGTAGATGGCATCAACTATACTCTGCTGGAAGACATAACAAATTTGCTGACTAAGAAATGCAGCTCAAATTGCACATAACCCCCAGTTTCTCCCCAAGAAATACCCTGCAACACTTCAGTACCAATTACCATCAATGAACAGGTCAACACTGTGCTCTCTAAAGCTAAAAACACAGCTTCAACGGGGCCTGATGATATACAAAGTTACCTCTTAACTTAAATTAGGACTTACTGGGCCCATTAGGATGTCTGTTTAACCACAGCCTCTGGGCTGGCTTTGTTCTCATAGAGTGGAGGAAAGCAACACTCATCCCTCTACATAAAGGGGACCATCTACTGACCCAGGAAATTATCGACACATAAGTTTGACTAGTCTTATATGTAGGGCCATGGAAAGAATAATCATGGATCTGTAAATAATGAGACAGGAAAACTATGAACACTGGAACTGATCTAATTTGGCTTTGTCAGGGGAAGTGATGCCTGTGGAATCTGGTGGATTTCTTTCAGAAAGTCACTAAGGCCATGGATGAGAGTAAAATGGCACATACCACCTGTCTCGACCTGGCCAAATCATTTGACACAATTCTCTAATCAGGTATTATAAATAAACTCTCAAAACTGGGCATAAATCCCTACATCACCAGATGGATAGCCAGTTGGCTCATTGATAAGACACATGTGATTAAAGTGAGTGAATCCGGATACAGCAAGAGGCCAGTATTGGTGGTGTGCTGCAGGGCTTAGTGCTGGCACCACTCCTGTTTGGAATATACTTCTCTAAAGCCATGGCTAATGTGAAAGGCCTCTGGATGACAATGGTTGCCAAAAACTACAAGCTGGGGGCAATCACTGAATCAACCAGTGATATAGATACCCTCCAGGAGGGTCTGGATCAGGCAAATGATCGGTGCCAGAACTATGGCCTAAAACTAAATGCAAAAAAATGCATAGCATACCATTTGGGAAGTGAAATACCCCTACAAATTACAACATCAATAGAACACAGATAGTAGCCTGAACTTTGAGCAACATGTGTCCACAGTGGTGAGGAAATCCTTCCATTTGGCACAACTATAAGTAAAGGAATGGCATCTAGATCCAAGGAAATTACTGTGCTGTTATACTCAGCCCTCATTAGAGCAATTGAGTACAGTATGCTGTTTGGCATGTACTTCATTAGGCACTTACAGCAGCTGGAGTGACCTCAAACATTTCTCATAAAGAACCTGTCTTATGTGGATAGGCTAAAAGCCATATCCATTTACTCTGCCTTCTACTGACCATTAAAGGATGACCTATGCCTGACTTGCAAGGCATTCAAAAATCCAGCCCTGATAAAGCTGCTACACATTCACAAGTCAAACAGCACAAAGTTCACCCAATCTAAGGACCTAAACTTAGACAGCGTCTCAAACAAAACATGCTGGATACAGAGATATGTGTCTGAGAGATTGCTTTTTTTTTGGAACAGGCTTCATATTCACATTAAGCAGAGCCCTTCCCTGGCACTCTTCAAATATAATTTGAATCAATGGATGGGGAATTGCAAAGTCACACCTGGGGTAGTGCCTTCGTCCATTATAGACAGGGGCAGTCTGTAAGATACTCGAGACATGGGCACAGATCCTGCCATCCTCTTGCCCCAGGGGGCCATATATTGTGTAAAATCAGGTTGCATTGGCTAGCCTTGTAAGTGGCCTTAAACCATTAGCCTAGTGATCTCCAGTGAACCTGTGACCCTATTTAAGCATCACAGTTTTTGATGATTTTCTAGTCACTTTTCACAGTATTTTTCCAAATATCCATAGTAAGTAAATGCATATTGAATAATAACCACATCTGACATGCAGGAAACAGTAAGTTTTAAACAGATCTAAGATGTTTTGTTTTTATTTACTTACCGAATGATTGCATGTAACAAATGAACACAACATGTTAGCATTTTTTTAAATGCAATACAAAATGTGATGAGCAATAGAAGAAACTGGTGATAAAAGCACAGATATGATGGTCTTATATTTTTGCAGATCACCTCTCACCCATTCTCACCCAATCATTAATCTTTTGTCCCCAGATCTGTTACCTGTCCAGTTAACTCCATGCACATTAGGAACTTGCAAGTGGGGAAATCCTCTGTGCTATTGTCCAGTCAGTGGGAGGACAGAAAACCATGGCAACAAGTATGGTATCATAGTGATGACTGCTGAAGACCTTTAGTTATGCCTTAACAGTGTCCTACCAAGGGAGAAAGTGCCATGCAGATGCTATATGAATAGGGATCCCAGTGTTCACTGAGGCCTTATCATCATGGAAGTAAACTTCCGTTCCTCACTACAAGTGAGCAAACAAAATACTGTTAGATCCCTAACTGTGTAGTTGACTCCTCATGAATGGTGTCCCCTGTTTTTTTAATTAGTTTGATTTGGTCATAGGCAGGTTTCCTTCAGCTATCTAGTTATCAGTTGTTTTTCAACAAACATTTGAAAATCTCATTTATAATTTCTATATATAGTATAACAGACAGAGGTACTATGTCCATTACTGTACAGGATGACACTGAAAACCTCAGGAAATGTAGGCAGGCAAGAATTTATGCCATATTTGATTTGTATTTGTTAGTGTTTAAAGTGCTTAAAAAAACTCACCTACTAAGTAAACTGCAATCGTCTCAAGCAATTATGTTTCTTTTTCTTAGCTCAGAATGTAGGAAAGATATGCTTAAGACAAATAATATGGATAAAAAATAATCGTTGGTATGTACTTTTAGATTTCATAACTCAATTCCATGTGTATTTTCTTCACTTTTTTGTTTTAGCAGTTCCATTTCATTTTCTATTTTAAGAAATCTGCTTAGCCTGGTGTTTTTGTTCTTAGACCCTTATAGACCCATAAATTACTCAAGTTGCACATTTCCCATGTGTTTTTCCATTGGTTAATTTGTTTCTTGAGTGATACTTTAATACATGGATGCATATCTGGGGCCTTGTCTTTTCCAATAAGACTCAATGTCTGCAAAAAATATAAGTACTAACTAAAGATGACTCCATGCTGGTTGTTTTTCACAGCCACTCTCCCATTCCTTGATTTGCTTTTTAAACTTAAAATTTTTAAATTTGCTTTTTAAGCAGCTCACAGTTACTGTAAATTCAGCTTCATAAGTTCCTCCCTTTCTGCACTGCTATTTATATCTGGAATTATTTATTTTCCTTTGTGATTATTTTGAACAAAATGTGCATTTTTACCTCCCACTGTCTTTTCTACTAATTCACTTCCTCTTAATTTATTATCTAGCTTGCTGTTGGATCAAGCATCAAGCTCTTTTTCCATGTTTTTACATAAAGAGGACAGAAGATTTTCCATGTAGTGGCAGTGAGTGATAGCCTGGTGTGTATAGGTTGGGGAAATAAACTCGGGATTCCAGCATGTATTTGATTTATTGGCTGGAGGGCTTATTAATCAGCTTATCTTGATTTTAGTGCCTTTATAAATTCTAGAAAATTGTGTGGCTATTGGCTCATTTCTATACAGCAAAGTAATTTTATTGAATAATCCCACTTTTTTAAGATGTTTAAAGTACACTTCTTTTATCTTGAATTACTTATTGCCTTTCTTAACATTTGTGGTAGCATTTCAGTCTGGACATCCTTTTACTGTGCTTTTACTTTAGGAGAACTGGGATTATTCATCTAGTGGCAGCAGCTGTTTACCTGGTCTATCTTAGTTGGGAAGTACACAAAAAGGCTCTAAGTATAGTTGTTTTATTGGCCAAAGGGCTCAGTAGTCTGTTTCCTGTATTTCAAAGGACTGATATAAATTTGCCATATTTATGCAGGGCTTCTCACTGAGCCAGTGCCATGCACAGATCCCAACATCTGGAAACATTTCTTATTTTCATTGTACTGTGAAAGTTTGCTGTGATATTTATTTAGGTTCATAGGTAGATACTAGGCTATCTGCCCGAAGGCATTTATAAGCCTAGCCGGAATGTCTTGGCTTTCGCCACCCCCTTAAATTAGTTCTCTGTGCCTCTGTCCAGCAGAGCCATTGAAGTGATCCCTGGGGTAAACTTTCTGTTTACCATCCACTCGTCAACGTTTCTCTTGAAGAGGGTTAGCGAGGAGCTCTGCCTAATGTAGATTGGAATCTTGTTGCAGAGCATGGGAAGTCTCTGGGACAGGAATCTATCCCTCCAGCGCGTCCTGTTTATTGTTGTGGTGAGGTTTAGATCCCTGGAGCATGTGGCTCAGGGGGATATGGTTTTCTTTAGGTGGAGCATGTTCATCAATTCTGGGTTGGACATGGTCTTGTATGTCAGGCAGAGATCACCTCTGAGCAGGCGGTATGCAACCGAGTACAGCTGGAGTTTCTTCAGTCGAGCTGCGTAGGGCATCTGCTTGAGGCCAGTAATCCTCTTGGTGAGGAACTTCTTTGGTCATTCCAATTACTGCAGGTGTCTTCTAAGGTACATCCCAAATGGGGCACTGTACTCTATGATGGGTCTGATGAGTGATACGTAGAGGGGCCCAATGACCTCTTTTGATCTGGATGCAAACCCTTTTGTGATTAGGTGGACCACATAGAAGGATATTCTAACCACTTTGGCAATGTGATTATCAAAGGAGAGGTTACTATCTACTTGGGTCCCCAGATCCCTTATTACATCTTCCATATTTAGGGGGCTACCACCTATGTGGTAGTTTGTGGGTACTTTGTTTTTTCCAAAGGGGATGACTATGCACTTTTTGGCATTTAGCTTGAGGCCATGGTTTTGACACCAGGTATCTGTCTCAGTGAGACCCTTTTGGAGGATGACTTTGTCAGCCGGAGAGTCAATTATAGCCCCTAGTTTGCAGTTGTCTGTGAACCTGGTCAGCCATAGTCCTCCTGTGCTTGCTGTACCTCTGAGAAGTATATGCCGAACAGGAGGAGTCCTAGGACTGAACACTGGGGTATGCCGCTTGTAACCAGTTTAGAGTCAGACCTAGCTCCTGCAACTCTTACCATGTGGGTTCTGTCCATGTGCCAGTTGGCAACCCATCTTGTGATGTAGGGGTTTATGTTCAAACTGGTGAGCTTGTCTATAATACCTGAGTGGGGAATGGTGTCAAAGGCCTTTGTGAGGTCTAGGTAGGCTGTGTGGACCACCTTTCCCTCATCTATAGCCTTGGTAAATGTCTCAAAGAAGTCCACCAAGTTTAGGAGGCATGATCTGCCCTTAACAAAGCTGAACTGGGTAGGGTCCAATGTTTGGAGGTTTATAATGTTTCTTTTAATGAGATCCATGATGAAGTGCTCCATAGCTTTGCAGACCAAGCTAGTCAGGCTTATAGGGCGATAGTTCCCGGGGTCCGTTGTGGCTCCACTTTTGTGGAGTGGAATAACTATTGCTGTGCACCACTCTGTGGGCATGTAGCCTGTGAAGAGGCTGAGTTTAAACAGTGTGTTTAGGTGAGGGGTTAGTTCATCTTTGAGCTTGTGTAGGACGCAGCCTGGGACACCGTCCGGTCCCATTGATGCTGTGTTTTTGGCTTTGGAGAGGGCTGTTTTAACCTGATTGCCTGTGATTTCAGGGGCACTACATTCTTCTGGTATAGTTATGGGCTCTTTTGGGGGTGAGAGGGGGGTGAAGTTTGCACTGAACCTGTCTGCCAGAATGTTGGGTATATCGGTCGGTTCAGTGTATTTTGTGCCATTCTGCACTACCTTTGAGCAGATCTGAGAATTGCCACTTAGATTCTTGACATAGCTAAAGAATGCCTTGTGGTTATCTTTGGAGTCCATGGCAATTTTTCTTTCGATGCTAGCCTTGGATGATTTTATGAGGGAATGTAGTTTCTTGCTGATACTGATCAGGGATGTTTTCCCTTCTTGGGATTTTACTCTTTCCTGTACTAGTTTCCTCCTTCTATTGTATAGCTTGTTTATGGCAGGGGTCCACCAGACCGGTTTCCTTTTCTTGGAGGAGTGAGTCTTGGTTTCGTTTGGGATAGCAAGATCCATGCATTCTTGTAGGTGCCCACAGAGTGCATTAGTAAAGGATTTTGCAACTTGGACAATGTTATCCTTTAGCATGGGGGGCTTTGAAACTTCCCACCTCGGTCTTAAGTAACGTGTGGTTTGCTTTTGAAAAGTTTTTCATGGTGGTTTCTTTGACCGGGGCTGGTGGCGGAATGTGGATATCCAGAGAGATTAGCTTATGGTCAGATCAATCCAGCAAGGGGTTGTCCTCTGGTGTGGAACACCGGTCACCCATATCAGTGATGACCAGGTCCAATATGTTGTCATCTCTGGTGGGGGTGTTGATCAGTTGAGCCAAGGTGTTTGAGTTTATAAATTCAAGGAAATGTTGGGCAAGGGAGTTTGTACTTGAGTAGTTCTCCCAGTTAATGTTTGGGTAATTGAAATCACCCAATATCAGGGTGTTTGGTAGGACCTTTATGTTTCCCAGTGTTTCCAGGAATATGGAGTGGGGGTCCTGGGACATGGTGGGTGATCTGTAGCATGCTATAATTTGAATAGCAGTTTTTCCTATTGTTAGTTGCACGTGGATGATCCCTGAAGCATCATACTGTGCCACTGGAGGTGTGGGTATCCTTGATGAATATGGATACTCCCCTGCCTTTTGTATTTTGGTCCAGGTTTTGTGGCCAAAATGTATGGTATTAGTTGTAGCTTGGCAGTGCTGGGGTGCTCTCTGGAGCCTTAAACCAGGTTTCTGTTACTGCACATATATCGATTTTCTCCATACTGAGGAGTGCCTCGAGTGGATGCATTTCGAGGTTTAGACTTCTTACATTGAACAACATTACCCTCAGTTTTTTGTTACTTGTGCTATTTACAGCGGTGGGTTTGTCTTTTGAGCCTTGCCTAAAAAAGGCACTGTGGCGGTAGCAAGAGCCTTGGCCAATATTTGAAAGCCTAAGGGTGACAGGTGCAAGCCGTCTCTAGCAAAGCAGTGTGACTTGTCGAGCATGTCCTCCCAGGCTGACAGACAGTGGATCTCCTTTGAATAACACCAGAAGCTTAGCCAGTTATTAAATTGATCATTTTTTCTCTATACCGTGGTATCATTTTTGGTGAGGGCAGGATGCTACTCAGGGTCAGGGTCATACCGGCCTGGGCTACGTGATAGCTCCTCCATGTCTCTTTTCACATCAACATGGACAATGACAGAGTCATATTTGTACTTGTTCTGGAGTGACCTGAGTGCTTGTGTTATGTGGTGGATCCTGGCACCTGACAGGCAACTAACAGTAACCTTCTCCTTGTTCAGCCTAGTGAGTGGGACATCAGTGTGCCTGACTACAGAGTCACATATTATTAGTATGCTGGGTATGTTATTTTGCCTTAAGGGCTGTGATTGTGTGGCACACTGGTTTTGTGAAGTATGTGTTTCATGGTTTGTGTTGAGGGGTGGAAGTTGCTTGGATGTCTGCTTTGAAGGTCTCTGTTGCTTTTGCAGATTTTTATTTAGAGCCTTCAAGTATGTTTTTGTGTATTTATGTGTGTTTTTTGCCAGTGCTGGTTTCATAGGTCTATGTGAGACTGGTGGTGTGATGCAAGTAATTCCCATCTCCTCTTGACTGCCTGGTCCAGTCTTGGGTTGAGAGACCTTAGCCTCCAATTTGGCTGTATAATTGCATCTCTCGCATGTATTAGTGTTTGGTGGAAGGAGGAGAGGGTTGTCTGTGTACATGAGGCAATTGTAACATTGCCTCAAAATGCACAGATTCACCAGCTGGACTGGAGAGTACACCTGAATCTGCCCTTTGGACATGTCTGGATAGGTACAGAGAACAGTTTTACTGATTGGCTGGTAAGGTCGAATAGAGATCTTTGTCCTTCTCTACAGTATAGGGGGGTCTAGTGCTAAGGTTTACTAGTGCTTTATTTTTTGCACTTCATTAAAGTTTACAGTGGCATTTTCAAATTACTGTAAAGGTTACTGGTCTGCACTGAAATACATTATATCTAGTATTTTGTGGTAAGTATTAGGCATGTGTTTGTGGTTATTTAACACTTGGGCTCCAAACTAGTCATTTTACATTAAGATGGTAAATGTCTACACTATTCTGGCAGGATAGTGCAAATTTCACCTAGCTGAGATGGAAATTCCTGGTTGAAAGCTCACCGTGTGCTTAACTGACTGGTCTTAGGGCATAGTTAGTGTAGAACTTGCTTTTTTCTGATAGTATATAAGCCTTGGATTTGCAAAAAGCTGCTCTTCTCAGGTCTACTTCATGATGTCGAAAGCCGACAATATCGGAACTGATACCTTTTCTTTCTACTACCCGACCTGGTATATAATTGTATGACTGCATATTGAATGCAATGTAAATGAATATTTTTTTCCTTTTGTTATTTCAGTTTGTTATGTAACTTAGCAATGTGAAAATTCTATATGTTATGTAACTTGTTATGCGGAGCTTGCAGCTTAACAATGTGAAAATTATATATTCTATGTAACTTATGTGGAGCTTTTCTCCCCGGGCCTCCACTGAAAATGGGCTCTCGAGCCCAATGGACCTCCCTAGTCACCAAACTGGAATAAATAAATAAATAAATATTGTCAGCACCACAACATCGAAAGCGCAGAACATCATGCAGATAAACAGAAGTCTCCGTAGAGGGAGATTTCCATTTATCTCAATGTAGTGTGGTCTCGGAGTTGGAATATTTAAGTAGGGGAGATGTGAGGGTGCAGGAGGGCTTGCCCCCTGCCTACATTAGTTTTTATTTTTGTTTGTTTTTTTTTAAACATTATTCAGTGTTTTACTACATCAATCACTAGAGGTCGACCTTTAGTGATTCGATGCAGTAAGATTTCGATAACGTGATACAGACACACTCTTCTCACAGCAGTGGTAACAAGTATCTTGTATACATGCAATCAACAGAAGTTTAATTTTCCCTTTAAAAAAATCTTGTAACTTTAACTAAGTCCTGTGTTGCTCATGGGTAACTAGTTTGTGTGGTGAGCAGCATTTCTGCATTTAGTTAGTACTATTTAGGTCCATGTTACCATACTGTAGCATCCAGGACTATTGCTATTTAGGGAGCATCTGGTTTCGGTGCTGGGCAGCATCGCTGGTTAGGTTAGCTGCAGATTACAGCAAGTAAGTACCCTTCTGTAGTCTGGGTAGAAACACCCTCCACTCCTATCCCTTGCAAGTACACTTGAGGACCTGCAACCATGGGTGGGCACTTTCTTGTTATCTCTGCATCCAGCTAAGTGGACATGGTTATCCTGAGGCAATGTAACAATTGCCTAATGTATACTGACAATCACCTAATTCTCAACAGACAGAGTATGTGAGAAATGTAGTTACACATTGACACTGGTGCTTAGACTCTCACATGCAGGCATAAAAAGCAAAAACAAGTTGTCAGTGACTCACACACATCACTCACTTCACCCACAAAGGATTACATATACCACACATGTGGAGGTGCTCATGTGTAACTTGGCCAAACATCAAAGGCATCTGAGGCACAGTTGTCAGAAACTCTGCATGAACACAAATAGGGGCCAGGATCCACCAGATCATACAAGCAATCAGGTCACTTATACCTAAGTACCAGCATGACTTGGTCATTCTGATTGTGGAGTGAATGATCTGAGACATACCTCTTGGGACTATAGGATGACAGACATGATTGAGCTCTTAGAATATGTGTCACAGGCAGGTATATGGCTAGCATTTTGAAGCATTCTACTGTCTTCAATGATGTTGTCACATCACCAGCCAAAAATATTAACTTTAACAACTTGGCTTAGCTACTGGTGTTATTCCAAATGGATGTATATCATGCTTGTCACCCTGGGAGGACATTGCTGACAGGCCATGTGGTTGGTATAATGATTTAGGTGCTTGGCTCACAGACACAAGTTGCAGAGTTTGATTCTCACCTTCAGGAGGGAAACTAGCTAGGCTTAGAATGACCCATTAAGGCAGCTAGCATAAGTAATTAGCTGTGAACTATGAACTATGCGGCTTTGCCAGGGATGATCTTCACCTGTCATCTCTATGCTTTGGGATATTGGCCACAACATTATCCACCCCAGTAGTTGATTTTTTAGGCTCTGCCAAACAAAAAAGCCTTCCAATGTAACAAAAGCTATTCAGGACAAGCTAAATGTGTTCTGCTTAAGTCTAAAAGCCTCAAGAAGAAACTACAGTCCCTGGAAAATCTCCTCCCCCATGGGAAGGCTGACATCTGTGCAGTTACTGAGATGTGGTTGAAAGCCATGCAATGCACTCCAGCAGTGCATGGCTTTAATGCCTTTCATCCAGTCTGATCAACCACTGAACATAAAAGAGCAAAAGGAAGAGGTGTATCTATCTACATAAAGGAAAAGCATACCATAAGGCTGGTCAACAGTATGATGTGATTGAGTTACTCCATGTCCAGCTAACCATGGGAGAAGTCTATTACGATATTTTTGCTAGCTACAGGAACCCCACGAAGCAGAAAACCCATACATCATTCCTGAAGTTAGTAGAATCTCTCACCATCCAGCCCAATGCCATACTCACGTGTGATTTTAACTGCCCTCCCATTAACTGGGAGACATATACGACCACTAACATGCAAGCTGAAAGATTTCTTGACTTTGTAAATTCAAATGTTTTGAAGCAGCTAGTCTGCACTCCCACTAGGGGAACAAATATCCTAGAGCTGGTGTGATGCCCGTGCCCTGGCCCAGCAATCAAGGAGCCTCAATCCTCACCACTAACACCAGAGAGGGCATCTCATGTATGAGGAAAGGATAACAAATACACACAGTAAAGTATAATTTCCCTTAAGAGCACACAGAGATCACAGTCAGTCCAGGGCTGGTCCCTCCCTTGCTTTCCAGGTCCCTGATAAGACTCCCCATTGGCGCAGTTATAGGGTCCAGATCTCAGCCTAGTGGGCAAGCTAAAACCTCTAGCACTCTCTCTCTGTCCAACCAGTGCTTTGTGTCCTTGCCCAAGTAGCTGACACACACACTTTGAGAAGAGTTTATAAATCCACACAGACACTTTTGGGGAAGGTTGGCACAGGTTCTCCAGCTGTGCCTCTTTTTCCCAGACTATACAGTAGTACCAGCTGCCACCATCCACTAATAATTATTAGCTACTCAAAGGCCATTAAAAGGGTGTCCAATTATTACTGTGCAATATTATTATCCCATTGATAGTATAGCCCAAGGCTAAAGCTATAAGAGTGGCTTTTTAAAATTTTACCAAAGGCATACAAGTACTCTAAAGAGCTTAAATTATCTCTACACAAACCAGCCACAGTTAAAAGGTTTTAAAATATTTAATAATAAATAATTAAAACCACAAGACAATACTTTCTACTACACAGTGCTAGTCAAGAGTTCAGAGATCACACAGAAATACTTAAAGTAATTCAGTAGTACAGTTCTGACATTACAGAAAAACACTTAGTCTGATCTTTCTAGTTCCTAGCTATTTCTAAAAGAAAACACAAGTCTAAGATAACTTACTTATAGAGCAAGGCAGTGCTGTGAGTTGGATAGTCAAGGCAAAAATGCTTAATAATCTCTGGTTCTCTCTGTTTAAATTGAAATTGCAGTTCTGATAAACATTACATCATTCTTTTTTCCACTTTCCTGGTGTTCTCAGGCCAACAGAAACTGCATCTACATTCTTTTACATCTAGGCAGAAACCAAAGCCATAGAAATACATTTGCATGTTTAAATCTAGCAATCTAACTATTGGTTAAAACAATAGAAAGAATGTGCTTGCCCAGAAGGAATGGCTCTAAATCTTTAACTTCAAAGGACGGACAAGAAGTAATTTGAACTTCAGAGTATAGACATGAAATGCTTGTCTTTGCTTTCTTTACAGCAGAGGGCAATGCTGTTACATTTTTTTTTAAGTTCAACATTTCACAGCATATTTTTTCATTTAAAAAAACAAGCCTGTATTTCAACATTTATATTTACAAATGACAGGATTATGCATAAAATCCTATCTGGCTAGGCTGGCAGCCTTCACATCTGGTACTTTCAAACATGGCAGAGGGCTGCACCCCCCCCCCTCCGTGTGATGTCCTCACTGGTAAGAAAAGATCACAAAGTGGTCTCCCTTGAAATAAAGGTAAAACTAGTCCCCTTACCTAACCCTCAAAACTTTAAGAACGTCTCTAAGGTAAATTACTCCCTATTAAGGTATGGCATAGCTAGTTTCCAAGCTCCCTCAAATCCAGAAAACACAGAAAAATATGTACAGGTATACACAAAAGCTCTGCATTACTAGAAACAGCATTACTAGACCAAAATAAACCTAGGTCAAACTACAAAAACAAACCACCTTGTTGGGCTCCTGGTATTAAGAGGTTGTACAACAAAAGAAAGAAAATCCTGCTGAGAAGTAAGAGGGAATGTACATAACATAGCAAAAAGTCCCTAGTTAGTCAAAAGAAGCTGATCAGGGAATTAGTCAAGACTTTGAATGCAAATTTTAAGATAAAAATAGCATTAAAAGTTAAGGATTACCATATTTTCAGTTATGCCCAGAATCTTAAGTGCAACACCCAACAATGTGTGGAATTAGTTGTAGATGGCGTCACCTATACTCTGCTGGAAGACAAAGCAAATCTGCTGACTGAGAAATTCAGCTCAAATTTCACTTCCCCATAAGCCCTTGTTCTCTCTCAAGAAATACCCACCAACACTCAACTGCCAATTACCGCCAAAGAACAGGTTGCCACTGTGCTCTTTAAAGATAAAAACAAAGCTTCAGTGGTGGGGCCTGATGATATACCAGGTTGCCTCTTAAACTGCTTAAATCAGGACTTACCAGGCCCATTATGATGTCTTTTTATCCACTGACTCTATAGTGGCTTTGTCCCAATAGAGTGGAGGACAGCAACAGTCATCCCCTGCATAAAGGGTAACCATCTACAGACCTGGGAAATTACAGACACATATTTTGACTAGTCTTAGATGTAAGGCCATGGAAAGAATAATCATGGACCTGATAAATAATGAGAAAGGAAACCTCCGAACACTAGACCTGACCCAGTAAAACAGTACATACCACCTACTTCGATCAGGCCAAGGCATTTAACACAATTCCCTATTCAGGCATTATAAAAAACTCACAAAACTGGGCATAAATCCCTGCATCACCAGATGGATAGCCAATTGGCTCATGGACAGGACACATGATTAAAGTGGCTAAATCCAGATCCAGCAAGAGGCCAGTTACTAGTGGTGTGCCGCAAGGCTCAATGCTGGGACCACTCCTGTTCAGAATATACTTCTTTAAAGTCAAGGCTAATGTGAAAGCCATCTGGATGACAAAGTTTACCAATGACTGCAAGCTGGGAGTGATCACTGAATCACCCAGTGATGTCGATATCCTCCAGGAAGGTTTGGATCAGACAAATGACTAGTGCCAGAACCATGGCCAAAAATTAAATGCAAAAAAAATGCATAACATACCCTTTGGGAAGTGAAATACCCATACAAATTAAAACACCAGTAGCACTCCCCTAAGGACAGATTTAGAGGTGAGAGATCTAGGTACACAGATAAGTAGCAACCTGAACTTTGTCCACAGTAGTGAGGAAATTCTTCAGTGTGGCACAAAATATAAGCAAAAATATGGAATCAAGATCCAAGGAAATTATTGTCCTGCTGTACTCAGCCCTCATTAGACCAATAATCAAATACGATGTTCAATTTGGCATGTACTTCACTAGGCACTTACAGCAGATGGAGTGACCACAGAGGGCCCTCACAAACAAAATGCAGAGCATAAACAATCTGTCTTATGAGGATAGACTAAAAATCATATCAGTTTATTCTGCCTCCTCCTGACCATTAAGGTGTGTCCTATGGCTGACCTGCAAGGTATTCACAAATTCAGCCCTGATGGAGCTGCTGCACATCCACAAATCAAACAAAATGAGGGTCATCCAATCTATGGAATGTAAACTTAGTGACTCAAACAAAACATGCTGGACACAGCGATATGTGTCTCAGAGATAGCCTCTTTTTTGGAACTGGCTTCATATTGACATTAAGGTAACCCCCTTCAAATGCAATTTGAATTAATGTATGGGGAATTGCAAATTCACACCTGAGGTAGTTTTTTGTCTCTTATGGACAGGGGCAATCTCAAGGCATAGGCATAAACCCTTGCCATCCTCTTGCCTCGGGCACTATATATTGAGTAAAATCAGGTTGCATTGGCTAGGCTTTTAAGGACTCTTAAGCTATTAGCCTAATAATCTCCTGTCAACCTATTTAAACATTGCAGCTTTTGATGACTTTCTGTTCAATTTTACAATATTTTTCCAAATATTCATAGTAAGTAAATGCATATTGTATAATAAGCACATTTGACACACAGGAAACAGTACATTTTAAAAAGATCTATGACTTTTTGTTATTATTTACTTACTGAATGATTGCAAGGAACAAATTAACAAAACATGTTTGTATTTTCTTTAAAAAATGCAATACAAAATGTGGTGAATAAAAGAAAAAACTGATGATAAAAGCACAGATATCTTGGTCTTATATTTTTGCCAATCATCTCTCACTCAATCATTTGTCATTTGTCATCTGTGATGTCCTGCAACCCTCTTTTATCTTTTGTCCCAAGATCTGTGCTACCTGTCCAGCTAACCCAATGCATATTAGGAACCTAGAAATGGGGAAATCCTCTGTGATATTGGCCAGTCAGTGGGAGGAAAGAAAACCATGGAAACTCAGTATGGTTCCATGGTGATGACTGCTGAAGACCTTTTGTTATGTCTTACCATTGTCCTACCCAGGAAGAAATTGTCCTGCAGATGCCATAGGATAGGGTCCCCAGTATTTACTGAGGCCTTATCATCATGGAAAGTGAACTTCTCCGTTCTCTCAGTACAAGTGAGCAAACAAAATACTGTTAGATCCCTAATCCTGTAGTTCACTCCTCATGGATGGAGTCCTCTAATTTTCTAAATAGTTTGCCTTGGTCATAGGCAAATTTCCTTCAATTGCAGCAAACGGATGGCCTATTTATTCATTTTTTAAATGTATATTAATTAAAAAACAAACAACTAGCTGCAATTCAACTGCAAGACAAAGGGAAAAAACATAAGGAAGGTAGAAATCAAATGTGGTAAGATTCTTACTGTGCCAAGATACTTTAAATGAATGGAGTGGCAAATAAGGGCATAAAGTAGAAGGTAATACTATAGTTATCAGGGAATGTGAAATACAAAGGTGGTCAGCCTCCTATGGGTCTCAGGTGAGATGTAAAGGATGCAATAGTTTAATGTAAGAGGGGCATGTATGTATAGAGTTATTTATTCATTAATCCTGTAAAACCCTGTAGGCAGGAGTCCATCTTTTCAGAAGCAGCCCAGAAGTACTGATTTCATTTGAGTGTGAGATTTGTCTTCTCACTCAGTACTTAGATAGACGATGAGGAAATAAAACTGAGGCACACACTAGAAGTTTACCAGTAACTGTATGTATTATGCTGACAGACACATGATAGTGGTGTTTTTGAAAAAATTATTTTGAAACGAGTAAGTGCTTAAATAAGGAGACTAGAGCAAAATAGAACATATGTGATGAAGTTTCTCTTTATCATAATATTTTTCTGTTAATTTAAATCAGCCCAAGATGTACTGCTTGTGATTGTTTTGGAGAGTTTTGAAGTAGATTCTTACTTATTTTAAGCTTTAATACTAGAGGTTAGTAATGTGATTAAGACTCTTTTGGAATCTTTATTCTGAATGTGAACCATGCTATCCAAAATATGTAATGATTGGTGTTTGTTAGCAAAGATGACTAAAGCTCCTATAGCAGGGTTTTATTATACACCATGGTAAAGGTTGGGAAGTGGCAAATTAATAAAGATGACTCAGAACTAGGAAATTCTGATAAGCCAGTTTTGTAGGTGGAAACAGCGAGACTCACACAAACTGTGAGTATAATGACTATAGAGATCAGGTATTTGGGATGGAGGCTGAGGGACATGTGAAGATTAAACAGGGTAAAAAGGTGATTTTAAGAGACATAACACATCAGGGAGATGGTGCACTGGCTATTCCAAATAACCTTCACATAAATCAATGTCTAATTTAAGATTTACATATCAGACAACTGTCAGAAAGAGTTGATATGAAACGCACTGGAGTTAACAAGAATTTACGTTGTTGGATAATACAAGTAGTGTCAGTAGCCTTAATACTTTAGAGGACACTACATGGAGACTGGACATCTGAAATGAGTGTATGTTATATTTTGAGGTCCACAGATGTCAAGGGGAAGATGTGGTAATAGAAGAGTACTGGGATATATTTTTAAATATTTGGGATGATCCTCTTATTAACACATATAGTATGATTACAGATTAGAGGAAATAGGGGCAGTTAATTTGTACACAGGCTTTGTATATTATTCCAGACGTTAGTCGATGTCTGTATTAAAATAAATCCAGTTTAAGAAAAATGAAAAACATTAAACTTACATGTACCAAATTACAGGAACTATCTATTTTAAGAAATTGCATAAAATCAGACTGCTGTATCAGTGCCAGTTAGGCTACTCTAATGATTATCAAAAAATCAACTTTATGTCCTACTGTAACCATTATGAAACTGACAGCCTTGTAATTATTATATATAGTAGTACTGACAGCCTAGTGAATTCATGCCGTACTTTATTTATGATCTTTCCTTGTCAAAAGGAGTTTAAAAAAACACTCACACTAAACCACTTGCAGAATCCCTCAGGCATTTTTCTAAGTTTCCTTTTCCTAGTTCATGTAGTGATTTCAAGATGTAGGAAAGAGAAACACATCAAAATGTCATGGGCACTATTTGCTTTAGACAAATGATGCAGATAAAATAGAAACTATTTATGTACTTATATATTTATTATTCAGTCTGAATAATTTTATGTCCAACTTGTTAAATTATACTGTTTTTGAATTTTTTTATGCTTATGCATATGCATATACTGCAGTAATTTATTTCAGATTTTCATACTCAGCCAACATATGTCGAATAATACACACTTTTGACATTTAGGTAACATATTACTAAGAATAGTAAAGGGAGTAAGTTATAATCTGATCAAGGACATTGTGTTTATATTTATTTATTTGCTATATGATTGCAAAAAAAATGAATACAACATATTATTAAACAGAATAGCGTAAAACACAGCAAAGTGAAGAGAATCCCTCCCCACAGCCATCGACCATCAGTCATGTCTTGTACCACCTCCATCATCTACTGCTCTTACATTAAGCCGACATGGACTGGGGACCTGTAAGCTGGGAAATCGTTTGTGTGAGTGTCCTGTCAATGGACGACAGGAGATGAAGGCAGCCTAGTATGGCACCATACTTTCAACTGCAGGAGACCTTTTGTTGTCCATAGTCCATCATTCTGCCTTCTACCCATTGTGAATGCCAACAATTAGCACCATAAACACTAGATCAAAGGTTTTAAACTTTGCTTGTGACACAAATAGAACATGTTGGAAAGGCAGATATGTGTCTCAAAGGATCCCAGCACTGTGGAATAAGCTCCACAGCTATGTGAAGCAGAGTTAATCCCTGACCCTATTCAAAAGGATCCCTGATCATTGGATGGGGATTCATAAATTCACCCCCTGTCTGGCCCCCATGTCTCTGATGGACAGGGTTTGACAGTAAGTAACTAACATACATCTCCAAATAACTCTTAGCTACCTCTTTATTAACATACTGCACCGTATATTTGTTCCAGGAACTAGGGGACAAAACTTGGTTGGGTTGCACAGCTAGGTTTTTAAAGACCCTGGTGGTTGTTAGACTAGTATGAACCTATGAACCTACGAGAATGATGTCCAGTCCCTATCCTCAGGGATAGGGTCCACTGACTAATATGGTTTGTCTAGTTTGCAATCAGAAGTCCTTCCCTCTGGCTTAATTAGAGTCTTCTTATTCAATGCTAAAGAAAAAAACAGGTGTCAAGGAATGTGGTCACAGTGCATGAAGGAAAAAGCAACATGGCAGATGGAACATGAAGTAGCATCACTTGTTCAGAATGGGGGGGAGGGTGAAGATAAGCCATCAAAGATAATGAAGGTAGAAATCACTTATGGTAAGATCTTTACTATGAACATCAGGATAGCAAACAAGGATATAAAGAAGAAGGTAATACTACAGACATCAGGCTCTGTGCAGAAGTACTGAATATGGTTAAGTGAACTGTGTTTTCTCAAAGTATGCAAACGGAGCCTGAGGAAGTCAAACCATGCACTGTGCAATAGTCCAGGCTAGAAGGTCACTGTTAACCTCTTGTACTTTGCAAGCAGACAGATAACAATATTATTCTGGAAAAAAAAAGAAAAAAGAAAATAAACTTACAACTAGTTATTACATTAAAAATGAAAGACAGGAGCCAGCAGGAAATTTCTAGGTGTTCATGCCTCCTTCCATAGTATGTTTCGTTTGATTGTAGCATAATGTACTAGTGATAATATTAAGCTATCAGAGGTGCAAATTAGACGGGGGCAATCACTGGAGGTGGGAGAGTGGTTAGTCAGATATTAATATATGCTGATTAATTACAGCATCAAAAATAGAATATCATGCTCGGAGGATTTTTGTGGAAGTCCTTGAGTTGAATAGGAACCTTGTTAAAACCTAGGAGGAAAAAAAGTTATCCCTGAAATAAAGCTATCAAGTTCACCAAATTTAGTCATGTAAAGATGCAGTGGACTCACAGTGTGACCCCTGTAGCTGAGGACATAATTGAAATGTTCCTCAAATGTTAATATAATTAAAACAAAATGCCCACTGTACCTACACATCCCCTTTACTTAATCTATCTCCATAGTAAATTTACCATAGGGAATGCTTGGCACCCTCTACAATGCAGGTTGCAACCATGCACAATATATTCAACTGCATATCCTGTTTCAACAAATAAGATTGTCCCGTTCTCAACAAAGTTAAACTGCACATGGTTATTGAATGTTCTTCTCTGTTACATTCACTACTACATCATTACAACCAACATCTACAACATTGTAAAAATAAAATGGCAAATATCTATATTTTTGTAGCTACTGTCAGAATTAGTAAAAGTGTGATCTATGAGAGATCATCATTACAGAAAAACTAAAATGACATGACACCATATAGAAAGACATTCTGTTAGGTATAGGCCTAATAGTTTAGTAAGAGATGGGGACTAAAACAGGATTACATAGCAGACCATTAAGCAAGAGCTCCAGATGAGAAAGGGTCATAAATCTGCATCAGAATGAATCCTTTGAGGTACAGTGTCAGAACCTGCATCTGTATTTGTCATGGTATCAGGGTCAGACTTGCATCTGTATTAGTCATGGTATCAGGGTCAGACCTGCATCTGTATTAGTCGTGGTATCAGGGTCAAACCTGCATCTGTATTAGTCATGGTATCAGGCCTTTGTCATATTTTAGCTGAGAACTTGTCAAGTGATGAGATCGGTGTCCCCGGAGAGGTGCAAGCATGTCTTAAAATTATATACACTTGGCTACCTGGTATTGTTTTGATAGTGGATTATGTACATGCACTAGTATGAAGCCAATATAAATAAAATAGTAAAATAGTAGTAAACAATGTCTGATTTGGCAATACTCTATGAATGAGTGCGTGTAATATAGGATTTATCTGCAATTGGTGTAGTTTGATCATGTGATTTATACCAGCATGACCAAAACAAGCTAACATAGGTTCATAGGTTCATAGCTTCATAAGTAGGTACTAGGCTATCGGCCCTAGGGCCTATACAAGCCCAGCCAAAAAGGTACCCTGGCTTTTGCCACCCAAGAAAATTATTTCCTGTGCCACTGTCGAGCAGAGCCACAGAAGTGATCCCCGAGGTGAATTTCCTATTTCCCATCCAATCATCAAGATTTTTCTTGAAGAGTACTAATGAGGAGCTTTGTTTGATATAGATAGGTAGTTTATTCCAGAGTATGGGAAGTCTCTGGGACAGGAATCGATCCCTCCAGCATGTTCTGCTTATTGTGGTGACAAGGTTTAGGTCCCTAGAGTGTGTAGCTCGGAGGGATTGGGAGCATGTCCAACAGCTCTGGGTTTGACATAGCTTTGTATGTTAAGCAGAGATCACCTCTGAGTAAGCGCTATGCGATGGAGGAAAGCTGGAGTTTTTTGAGACGGTCTGCGTAGGGCATCTGTTTGAGGTCAGTAATCCTCTTTGTGAGGTATTTCTGCGGCCTTTCCAGTTGTTGCAGATGTTTTGTGAGGTGCATACCAAAAGAGGTGTTATACTCTATAATGGGTCTAATGAGTGATGAGTAGAGGGGAACAATGACCTCTTTTTTTCTGGATGGGAAACCTTTTGTGATGAGGTGAGCCACATAGAAGGATTTCCTAACTACTGTGGCAATGTGATTATCAAAGGAGATACTACTGTCCACCTGTGTCCCAAGGTCTCTTATCACACTTTCGGTATTAAGTATGCTACCGCCTATGTTGTAGTTCATGGGTACAGAGTTTTTACCAAATGGGATGACAATGCATTTTTGGCATTGAGCTTGAGGCCATGGCTTTGATACCAGGCATCTGTCTCAGTGAGGCCCTTTTGTAGGATGTCCATATCATTAGGAGTTTGGATTATGGCTCCTAGTTTGCAGTAATCTGTGAACTTCATTAGCCAAAGACCTTCTTTGTTAGCCTGTACTTCAGAGAAGTAGATACCAAACAGGAGAGGACCCAGGACTGAACCCTGTGGTACTCCACTTGTCACTGGTCTGAAGTCGGATTTGGAGTCAGCTATTTTCACAGTGTCGGTTCTATCAGTGAGCCAGTTGGCAACCCATCTTGTGACATAGGGATTTATACCTAGTTTAGTGAGTTTATCTGTAATTCCAGACTGGGGGATGGTGTCAAAAGCTTTGGCAAGATCTAGATAGGCTGAGTGAGCCACCTTACCCTCGTCTATGGCTTGGGTGACTGCTCCAAAGAAGTCTATTAGGTTTAGGAGACATGATCTGCCTTTTACAAACCCAAACTGGGTGGGGTCCAGAGTTTGGAGATTATCAATGTTTTTGTTTATAAGTTACATGATGATATGTTCCATGGCCTTGCAGACCAGGCTCATCGGGCTAATGGGGCAATAGTTCCCAGGGTCAGTGGTGGCTCCCCCCTTGTGCTTGTGGAGTGGGATAGCTGTTACTGTGTGGGATTCAACAGGTACAAAGACTGAGGTGAGGCTATGATTGAACATGGTACTTAGGTGGGGTGACAGTTCATTCTGTAGTTAATGTAGAATGCAGCCTGGGATGTTGTCTGGTCCCATGGATGCTGTGTTCTTGGCTTTGGAGAGTGTGGTTTATATCTGTGCAGCCGTGATTACAGGAACTTTGCATTCTTCCTGTATAGAGATGGGCTCTTTAAGGGGTGAGAGGGTTGGGGGGTAAAGTTAGCATTGAACCTATCTTCCAGGATGTTGGCAATATCAGTTGGGTCTGTATATTTAGTGCCATTGTGCTGTAACTCAGAGCAGATCTGAGTGATGCCATTGAGATTCTTGACATAGCTATATAATGCTTCAGTGTTGTCTTTAGAATCAGTGGTGATTTTGTTTTCGTAACTAGCGTTGGAGGATTTTATCAGGGATCGCAGCTTCTTACTGAGGCTGACCAGGGAGCTCCTCCACTCATGGGATTTTACTCTCTTTTGCAACAGTTTCTTCCTTCTGTTGCACAGTTTGTTTATGGCAGGGAACCACCAGATTGGCTTCCTTTTTTTAGAGGACAGTGTCTTGGTTCTCTTTGGGATAGCACGATCCATGCACTCGTGTAAGTGCTTATAGAGTGCATCTGTGTAGGATTCAGTAGTCATAATTGTATTGTCCATCTGCATGGGTGTCATGAAGTTCACCCCTTCTGTCTTAAAAAGCATGAAGTTGGCTTTGGAGAAATTTTTTACCGTGGTTTCCTTAATGGGGGTGGGGGCAGGATGTGGATATCTAGGGTAATTAGCTTATGGTCGGATCAGAGCAATGAGGCGTTGACTTCAGGTGTGGAACACCGGTCACGCATATTGGTAATGACTAGATCTAGGATATTGTTGCCCCTGGTGGGGGTGTGGATAAGTTGATCCAGGGCATTGGAGTTTATGAATTCCAGAAAGCGTTGAGCAAAGGAGTTGGTACATGAGTATTTTTCCAAGTTAATGGTGGGGTAGTTGAAATCACCCATTATTAGGGTGTTTGGTTGAACCCTAATATTTTCTAGTACATCAAGAAAGGAGGAGTGGGAATCTTGGGGCATGGTGGGGGATCTGTAGCAAGCTAAAATTTGGATTGCAGTCTTGCCCAGAGTTAGTTGCACTTGGATAACCTCGGCTGCATTATGCTGAGCAACTAGCCTGGAGGTGTGAATATCCTTAATGAATATGGACACACCTCTGCCTTTGGTGTTGCAGTCCAGGTTATATGGATGAAAAGTGTGGTATGACTTATAGTATGGTAGTGTTGGGGTGCTCTGTGGAGCCCTGAACCAGGTCTCAGTCACTGCACAGATATCGATGTTCTCCATTTTAAGGAGTGCCTCGAGTGAGTGCATTTTGAGATTTAGACTTCTAGCATTGAGTAGCATCACCCTCAGTTTTTGCTTGCCTGTTCCTGTCACAGTGGTGAATTTGTCATTTGAACCTTGCCTAAAAAAGGCACTATAGGGGTGGCAAGAACCTTAGCCAGTATCCGGAATCCCAGGGGTGACAGGTACAGGCCATCTCTGGCAAAGCATCGTGGTCTGTCGACCATGTCATCCCAGGCAGACAGATACTGGATCCTTTTAGAATGACACCAGAAGCTTAACCAATTGTTGAAGTCAATCATTTTGTCCTTGTTCTGCAGTATCATTCTGGGTGATGGCAGAATGCTACTCAGGGCTAGGGTCATACCTGCCTGTGATACAAGATCGGACAGCTCTTCCATGTCTCTTTTCATGTAATCCAGGGAGGTATGTCTCAGGTCGTTCACACCAACATGGACAATGACAGAGTCATATTTGTACTTGTTGTGGAGTGACCTGAGTGCATGGGTTATGTGGCGGATCCTGGCACCCGACAGGCAGCTGACAGTAACCTTCTCCTTGTTTAGCCTGGTGAGTGGACATCAGTGTGCCTGACTATAGAGTCACCTATGACTAGTGTGTTGGGTACGTTGTTTTGCCTTACTGGCTGAGGTTGAGTGGCACACTGAGTCTGCGGGCTATGTGTCATTAGGGTTGTGTTGGGGTGTGGAGGTTGCTTGCATTTCTGCTTTGGAGGTCTCTGTTGCTTGAGCAGATTATTACTGAGAGCCTCCGTGAATGTTTTTGTGTTTCTATGTGTGGATTTTGGTGGTGTAGATTTAGTGAGACTATGTGATGAGTGTGGTGTGATGCAAGTGTTTACCTTCTCCTCTTGACTGTCAAGTTCAGTCTTAGTTGGAGAGAGCTTTACCTCCAGTTTGGCTAGATAAGTGCATCTCTCACAGGTTGTAATGTTGGGTGGTAGGAGGAGAGGGTTGTCTGTGTACATGAGGCAATTTCTACATTGCCCCCAGATGCCCAGATTCATCAGATAGACAGGAGAGATCACTGGGAGCTGACCCTTGGACATGTCTGAATAAAAAACTATTTTCCTCTAAATAAGTGAGGAAAGTGAGTACAAGAGCTGTTTATTTCTAAGCAAGTGAGGAAAGTAAGTACCAAAACTGTTTTCCTCTAGGTGATGAGGAAGGTTGAGTGCTGTAGTAATTAGTAGGTTATTTAGTGCTTACAAGTTCTGAACAAGTGCTGATCACGAATAAGCAAATTCAAGTGCTAAAACTAAGAATCTGTGTCTGGACTAAACTAGTTACAGGAAGGAGGGGCAAGTGCAAATGCGGGCTTTTAAATCAGAAGGTTGAGAGAGGTGGAAAAACTGGTCAAATGGCCAATAACTAGAATTTCTGGGCCAGAACCACTCCTTATGTGGTAGATAGGTTACCTAGTGCTTATCACTCCCACTGATAAGCTAGGCTTCCCTCCAACACAGAAAGCTTGGGGGGCTCAGAAGCTTACATACAGTCCTGGATACAGAAAATCTGAACCTGGACTACACTAGTTACAGGAAAGGTAGGAAACAGGCTTAGATTTTTTTTTCATACAGAAAAGTAGCTAAAACAACAGTAAAACAATTCAAATGCAGTGCAAGCTAGCACACTTGAGTATGTAGTAATGTTAAACCAAACAGTTTAAAAAAATGCAATTAAATTAAAAATGACTAAAACAAGTGCAGAAGGAGTCTATTAGGTCGAATGAGGTAAAGAGTTGGGACTGGGGGGAGTGTTCCTGATCAACTGCAAAAGCCTCCAAATTGAAACAGCAAGACAGGAATTGGAAAGATGGGAAAACCAACACCTTCAGTAGTGATCTGAAAAACTATACAGTGAAGCAAAAATAACTCTGAAGTATACCAGCAATGATATAAAATTAGTCAAGCAACAATTAACAGTACACAACTCTGAAGTGCCAGAAAACTATACTTAGCTCTGCATATCTCCAGATAGTTTGAAGAGCACTCTGTCAGGACACAAGAAGGCTCCAGCAATGATATGCTGAAACATCTGGTAAATCCTGAATGAGTTGCACCTTAAAGTTCTTTCACCTTGCATTTCGGCGACTGATGTACTGTACACGTATATGGCATCATGCACATCCCCATGCATGTATACATAAGGTGCTCACTTCTTGCATGCTTGCATCTTCTACATACGTGTCTTCCCCTTCTGCTCTGTCAGTGCTGCACACTAACAGTACTGACAGTACTGACTGAACAAGAACTAATGTAGGGTGCCTTTTCCAAAACAAGCACCTTGTCTTTTTTTTTTTTTTTTTTTTTTTTTTTACTTTATATCATTGTGGTGATTGGACTTTGTCTGGATGGTCTTGATCAGTGGATGGACCTCTTCCTGTGTTGAATCCTTGGGTTACAATGTGAAAGCTGATTGGTCTGTGCAATGCAATATAAATAACAGTTTCCTGTTTCATTTTTTTGTTTTATGATCTGTATGTAGGCAAGGTGAGCCACTTTTGTGCAGTTTAGCATGTGACTTTCTTTCTTTCTTTATTTTTTTTTTATGGCAAAGCAAGAAGTACTTTTTGGTTAAATATAAGGTCAATCCCTCAACCAAGCAGTTTCAAGGTGTTCTTTCTATCTACTGATGCAGTTATTATAGCATTAAATCATCTCCTTCCTTATTGTGTTGCCTGATGGAATATGTAACAACTTTGAAAATGCCTCCAGTCTCTATACTCTCAAGTCACTGCCACCTCTCCGACTCTATTAGTTGTGACCTTTACCTTTTCTGTTCAGATGACTGGTATCTGCATGTACACAATATATACCTAGCCATTTTTAAATCATGTACTGAGCATCCACAGCTCCCTTGTGCTCATCCTGCAGTTTAGGCTGCTTGATTTGCCTCCCGTAATCCATCCTGGGTGCTCCCTCCCTGCTTTAAATGTAAAATGAATACCTACAGCCAACTCCTGAAGACACCCTACATTTGCCAGCTTGCCTGGTACTTAGAAAGCTACTACTGAGACAACCCCCAACAAGGCTGTGTAAATGAATCCATCCTGAGTGCTCCCTCCCTGCTTTAAACGTAAAAGGAATACCTCCAGCCAACTCCTGAAGACACCATGCATTTGCCAGCTTGCCTGGTACTTAGAAAGCTACTACTGAGAAGACCCCCCCCCCAACAAGATTGTGTAAATGTATGTTGCTTAATACTAATTAAATGTAGACTTAATGTACTACCTATTGAGTTAATCTGCCCTCCTGTGTGTGCATTCTAGCAGCCTACCGCAGACCATTTGCCCTCTCCCCCTCCTGTTTTCATTAACCTAGAATATGTTTAAACCTAAGATGGGTTCAACTATCATTGCTGTTTACTATGTCCTTCTACCACTAGGTGGCAGCATCTACCAATGTAAATCCTAGATATTCATTATAATCCCAAGTTTTATTTATTTTCACAAAAAGCTGATTGTGAGTTAATATCCTAAGATTGTAAATATCTACTCCTTCCTTGCTAAACTACCCTCAGTAAAGGACAGCCTTCATTACTCTGTCTGGAAATATTAGCACATACCATCTTACTACAGCCATTAAACTGCTCTTTCCTGATAATTTTTCTGCTATACTCACCTCTATTAAGCCCTCCAACTTCCTGGGATTTTTCTTCCTACCTACTTTCCACCCCTTTAGTCCCTCCTACCTTCTTCCCCTCTAGTCCAACCACCTTTCCTCCACCTATCCCCTCCCCCTTAGCTAGTTTCCCCCTGGAGTTTACTTCTATCTGCTACGGACTGTGGCGCCATTCTTAAATTCTGTACTGAGCGTCTACAGCTCCCCTGTGCCAGTCCTGCTGTTTAGGTTGCTTGATTCGCCTCCTGGTAGGTCTTTTCAGTATATCTGTCTTTCAATTGCAAGCCGCTAAAGCACCTATTGTGCCAAACAACGTGACTTTGCTTGTAACTGTGTTTTAAGATTATAGATGGCCTTGAGCTGATGGCTATCACTCTAATGCAATGTTTGTAACTGTGTTATAAGGTTATTGATGACCTTGTGCTGACGGCTTTACTTATCTGCAATAAGCATGTGTTTCTGACTCCTGCAAGCTGCTTTTTGGGATGAGTGGGGCAATTTTTGCACTGCCTAATGCTGCATTAATATAGTCTGGGTACAAGGGGCTTGTTTGAATATTGCTGGCTTGTCATGACCAGAAACCTGTTGTAAAGATGTCCAGTTAAAAGGACGCCAACCAAAGTGCATTGCTGAATGCCTGTTTGTCTCTTAAGGTGGAATAACAATCCTACTATAAGCCTTCCGCTTAAATTCCGGCTTAGCAGCCATTTTCTTTCCTTTTGCAACTATAAGGGCACCGCGCAGCTTGTAGACGGTTTTGGGGACCATTTTGCACTATACATTGTACTTTTAGACTGCTTGTACTGTACTGTGTCATTTCCCCTTTGCTTAAGTTAATTACTGGCTTAGCAGCTGTAAGCTGCTTTTTGGATGAGTGGGGCTCTTTTCTATGTTGTCCACAGCTACATTAATTTAGTCTGGGTATATGGGCCTCAACTGTTGAATATTGCTTGCCTAGTCTGCTCTCCAGATGTCCTGTTAAAAGGATGCCAACTAATGTGCATTGTAGAAGGCCTGTTTTCCTCTTTTTAAGGAGGATCAACGGTCCTCCTATAAACCTTACTGCCTAAATTACCAGCTTAGCAGCTATTTTCTTTCCATTTGTGTCTACAAGTGCACCACGCAGATTATACACTGTTCTGAAAACTGTTCTGCACAATATATTGCATAACTTGAATATTTTTGCAGTTTACTGTGTTATTTTCACCTTGCTTTCTGTTGAGCACAATATATTGTACTGTTGGAAGGTTTTGTAGTATTACTTTATTTTTCCCTTGCTTACTGCTGATTTTATTTGTCTCTACTGCAGTATAACCCTGTCCTCTCAAATGGACTAGGGTCACTGATAGCAAGCTGAGCTGCAGAATTAATGTTTTTGTTTTATTAATGGAGCCTACATTGCCTAACTTGTATTGTTTATAGCCTTATATCTGCTGCTTTCTACTGTTAATCCCCTTAAACCTACTCTCCCTCTACATACTTGATCTAGCTACATCTATCCCCAGCCTCTCTCTTTTACTGTACTTTGTTATACTCTCCTTTCTTCTCTACACATCACTTACCTTCTGCCTTCCCCCTACCCTTTTAGCTATATCTGCAATATTAACTAACTCAGTGTTGTCTCCCTCTCTTCTACAGTAATCCATCCCTGCTTTAAACATAAAAAATACATCCAGCCAACTCCTGAAGACACCCTTCATTTGCCAGCTTGTCTGGTACTTAGAAAGCTACTACTGAGAAGACCCCCCCCAACAAGATTGTGTAAATGTATGTTGCTTAATACTAATTAAATGTAGACTTGATGTACTACCTATTGAGTTAGTCTGCCCACCCATGTGTGCATTCTAGCAGCCTACCGCAGACCGTTTGCCCTCTCCCCCTCCTGTTTTCATTAACCTAGAATATATTTAAACCTAAGACGGATTCAACTATCCCTGCTGTTTGCTATCTCCTTCTACCACTAGGTGGCAGCATCAACCAGTGTAAATCCTAGATCATCATCATCATCATCATCATCTTCTTTTGGCTGTTCTCGTTAGGAGTCGCCACAGCAGATCACCTGTTTCCATTTCTTCCTGTCCTCTGCATCTTGCTCTGTCACCCCAACCACCTGCATGTCCTCTCTCACCACATCCATAAACCTTATCTTAGGCCTTCCTCTTTTCCTGTTACCTGGTAGCTTCATCCTTAGCATCTTTTTCCCAATATACTCAGCATCCCTCCTCAGCACATGTCCAAACCAACGTAATCGTGCCTCTCTGGCTTTGTCTCCAAACCTTCCAACCTGGGTTGACCCTCTAATATACTTATTCCTAATCCTGTCCACCCTCGTCACACCCAGTGCAAATCTTAACATCTTTAATTCTGCCACATCCAGCTCAAACTCCTGCCTTTTTGTCAATGCCACTGTCCCCAACCCATATAACATAGCTGGTCTCACTACCCTCTTGTAGACCTTCCCTTTCACTCTTACATCCTAGATATCCATTACAATCCCAACAAGTTTTATTTTTTTCACAAAAAGATGGTTGTGAGTTAATATCCTAAGACTGTAAATATCTGCTCCCTCCTTGCTAAACAACCCTCAGTAAAGGTCAGCCTTCATTACTCTTTTTGGAAATATTAGCACATACCTTCTTACTACACCATTAAACTGCTCTTTGTTGATACTTTTTCTGCTATACTCACCTCTATTGCTCTTTCCCACTCCGTTTGCCCTACGGGTTCACTCCACTCCCCTAGACTGCACCTAATTCCCACCCCCCAGTACTCCTAGCTTTATTCCTCTTTTACCCCACCCTCCCAGTCTAATTACCCAATACCAGCTTCCCCCTCATTACTCCTTCTACCTAAAACCCTCCTTCTTAAACTCTTCAATCGGTACTCCACCCAATAATTATAGTCCCCTCCTCTTCCCTTAAATTTCTAGAATACCTCCATCACTTTCTAAAGCCTCTCTTTTTCATAGCCTTCTCTATTTTCCTAACCTCACATATCACTCTCCCTTTGCTCTGATATGCTCTCCTTATGTCACAACATCCTCCAGGGCCCCTGCCTCCTCTTTTTTTCCTACTTCCCTTATACTATGCTACCTCATATTCCACCTTTGCTTGTCCAATATTACCTACAAGGATAACTACCATGCAAACCCACATTCTCCCTCAATCTTACTCCCATTTCCACTCTATCTCCTCTTCTCTCATTCATCCCAACCCTCTGCACATATTCCACCCTAAAATCTTCTCCTTTAAAGTTAAGACACTGTCACCTACTCTTATCTCTAATCTACCTAAACTCATACCTGGCAGACCAAAATGGCTGAAGGATATTTCATTTAACAACCTAGTCCAAGCTGGGGATATTCATCCTAACCCTGGTCCTACTCCCTTTATTAACAACACCCACCCCTTATCTTCTTCCTCCAATCACAACACCCTAAAGATTTTTACAATCAATGCACAAAGTCTTAAAAACAAAGTTCACCAATTTCAAGGATGGTTAAGCCATAACCAAACACCCAAGGCCAGCATAAAGAGTACAAAAGACACTTGTAAGTTGAGTAAACTAAAAGATTCCTTTATTCAGACCGGTTTTGTCTACCCAGCCTTCTTCAGTGAAACAAATTCACAAATAAATTATTGGTTAGGTTATATATACCCACCCCCAACCAATGGAAAACATGGTCCAGCCCAAAAGGAAAAAACTGAAAGTTTATGATACAAAAGGAACTATATGCAAATATCACATTTCAGTATTCATAACTGTGCATGTATAAAGAATACAAATGAAAACATTATTAGACAAATAATAGTCAACCTATATATAAAAAAATATGTATAAATACATATATATAAGTACATAAACATGCAGTCAATACAAAATGTGTTCAATAGAATACTTGTGGGGTATCAAGTTTACTTTAACATCACATTATGACACCATTAGTTTTTTGGATGTCACAGTTTACACTGCCATTGTCGTAAAGGAGGATTCCTCCCCTGATGTACTTAAATAAGAATTGTCCGTTCTCTTTAGGATGGATCTAGGTCTTTTTCTGGATGTATTATTTGTGACAACTCTATTGGTATCTGAGAATCTTACTGTTCTTGAAAAATCAAAGGACGACCCCTTTGGTAATCTGTGATGTCCCTATTAAATTTTTTAATCTTCCTATCATGGGTCTGTTTTTCATAGGTAGCCAACTCTTTGAATAACATGTTCACAGAAACGGCATACATTTTACAATCCTCACATAGGGTTTTCACCTCAGTTAGATTAATGTCCACCATCCTTTCATAATATGATGTTAGAATGTTAACAAACATAGAAGCCTGTTGTAGAGCTGAGTTCCACTCCTTAGTCAGTTGTTACATATGTTATATGTGGTATATATATATATATATATATATAATATATTCATATACTATTGTTTGGGCTTATATAATTTCAGTTATTATATTCATGTACACATGGATGTATATAAGTATAGTACAGTTTTGTACCTACCATAAATGTAGATGTTCGAGGATTCCCTTGCTGCAGTCCTGACTATTGGGTATAGTCCGCGTCCCAGTCGGCCCGAATACCAGAGTATAAGGCTGACGTCGGTCATGGCGCCTTAGACTGACGTCAGTACGTCAGGGTACTAATGCGCATGACCGACGTCATTTCCTCAGTCTTTTTTGCCGCATGGTCCGATGCAGAAGCAATTTTGCGAGTGCAGGTTGGCGTTCTGAGATTTTCCGAAACCGGAGTTTCAGACCGAGTACAGAGTTGGCTAAGTAACCCGTTGGAACATTTTGGTTTTTCTTGCCTCAGTATATTACGGATGTCAGAAAAAGTGAATAACTGTATTTCTTGTGGGAAGCAGATACCGCATAGGGATTATCATACATTGTGTATACCTTGTTTAGGGCCTGAGCACGGCGTTGTTGGTTGCCGCTCTTGTGCTAGATTTAATAAAGCGCACTATTAAGAGGAGGCTTGATTGTGCTAGGTTAGTGTTTGGGAAGCGTTGCAATTATACTATGCCATCGGATGCTCCGGCCTGCTTCATCTAAGAAGCGCAAGGACAAAACAGTGAAGTCTAGGGTGAGGAACCGGCAGTCCCGGACGTCGGTCCTTTAGAAGGCTCAGGGAGCCAGAGGTTTTGCCAGGAGTCTCTATGGAGTCTCAGGCAGATACTTTACTGTTACAGGATGTGCCCTCTCAGGAAGTAGGCCAGGCTGAGGGGCTTCTCAGGTAACTGTTCTTCCCTCTCTTCCCAAGGTAGTTAGGGCCTCTCCTTCTGTTTCCAGAGCTTCTTTAGAGGAAGGCCAAGTTCAGCTTCTGTAGGGGCTTCTCCTAGCATTTCGGGCTCTGTGCCTAAGAAACATATGCTTAAAATGGCTGAAGATTTGATTACTCTGATTAGAGGTTCTATGCCCCCACCTGACAAGAGGCCTAGGGTGGAACAGGAGTTTGATAGTTTTGAACAGTGTTCACAGGCTTCTGAGTCTTCTGTTGAAGACTTGCAAGAGTTTCCTGCTTATTCTGATTCTGATGTGGATGATTCCACTCCTTCAGCTTCTCCTCCTGAGGATTTTTCATTTTCAGAGACTCTTCACTCCATGAGGGAGCACTTTAAATGGGAAGGCCAAGATTACTCTGACTCCAGAAAAAGGCTTAGGGAATTCTTGTTTTTGCCTCAGCATAGGCCCTTAGCTATTCCTCCTGTGTTGAATGTGGTGGAGGATGTTTTTGCAGAGGCTTCTCTGAACCCTGATTCCTTGCCTCCTGCTCCTGTTAAGCCTGATAGGTATTATAGGGTGCCCAAGCTCATAAGTATTTGTTTAAGAGTCCCAGGGCGGACCCAGAAACTGTTTCTCAGGGGCCTAAAGGTGTTAAAGCTTCTGTTGTTAAAAATCCTGTACCCTCTGATAAAGAGGCAAGGGCTTTGGATAGGTGGGGTAAGAAAGTATATACTTCTTCCACTCTAGCCATGAGGGCGTTGAATTGTCAATTTCATATGCTGAAATATCAGAATTATCTCCTTTCACAATTGAAATCTAAGGTGGATGCTTTGGCGGAAGGTATTGAGTGTAAAGAATTGCTGGATTTGGTTCATGTGTCTGAACAAGTGGGTAAGCATTCTTTGCAGTGTGGTTTGATGCTGTTCAGGCCTCCTCGAGGGTGGCTGCTACTAGTTCTGTTCTTCAGACATGCATGGTTGAAGGATCAGAATTTAGCTGAGCATGTTAAGACCAGGATTTTGGATGCTCCTTTACAGTCTGATGTGTTGTTTGGACCGCCTGTGGAAGCAGTTTTAAAGAAAATGGAGGACAAAGCTAAGTCTATGCAGACTGTTAAAGATTTTTTTGCAGGTGCAGCCTCCGAAGTTTAGTAGAAATTGGCCTGCTAAGGGGTGGACATATCCTGCTTATGGTTCCCAGTCTAGGGGTAGATCTAGACGTGGTAGGGGCAGGGCTCAAGGTTCGTTTAGGCCTAGATCAGACAGTTCACCTGCTCAGACTTCTGGTGAGGGCAGGGGTCAGTCCTTTCGTAAGCATAACCAATGACCTGCCTTTTCTGCTGCCAGTGGACTCTCGTCTGGCAGCTCCTTTGGGAGGAAGATTGTCTCTTTTCAAAGAAAATTGGGATTTAATCACTCAAGACAGATGGGTGCTGGATATCATTCATCACGGGTACAGATTTTATTTCCACACAATGCCCCCTTTCAGAGGCATGCCAGATGTTCCTCCTCCACAAAGAAAAGAGGCTCTCAAGCAAGTTTCTCAGTTACTCCAGATAGGGGCTATTCAGCCAGTCCCTGTGTCAGAAAGGCTTCGGTTTATTCTCGCCTGTTCCTAGTACCAAAGAAGGGGAACACGTGGAGACCAATTTTGGATTTATCTATCCTCAACACTTATCTGGACATTCCCAAGTTCAAGATGTTGACGTTACAGCAACTGTTACCTCTGCTGGGCAAGGATCACTGGATGGTAACTTTGGATCTCAAGGAAGCTTACCTTCATGTGCCCATAAGGCTAAGTTGCAGAAAGTATCTCTTGATTTCGAACTGGAGATTTTCATTATCAGTTCTCTGCATTGCCCTTTGGCTTATCTACTGCGCCCAGAGTATTCACAAAGGTTCTGGCTCCAGTGATAGCTTTACTTCAGGCTTCAAGGCATTCAAATTTATCCTTACTTGGACGACTGCCTGGTTCTGGCTCAGCAAAAAGAACACCTTCTACAGCATCTGGAATATGTCATAGCAGTGCTAAGATGCCTAGGGTTTTCTGTCAACGAAATAAAGTCCAGTCTAATGCCCTCTCAAGACATGTGCTTTCTGGGTGTGAGACTGAATACAGCAGCCGGATGGCCTTTAACCCCGGACAAACAAAAGAGTCTGTCACTTTACTTCCATCAACTATCTCATCAGTCCGTGCTGACTGCAAGGACAGTCCTTCAAGCATTAGGGTTCATGGCATCTTGTATTCTGGTGCTTCCCAATGCCAAACTGCATATGAGGAAGCTGCAATGGTATCTCAAAAATGTATGGACACAGCACTGCCAAGATTTGGACACTGTCATTCAAATAATACCTTGCCTTCAAAAGGAATTCTTGTGGTGGGCTCAGGAATGTCACCTAAACAAGGGACTCTCTGTGACCCGCCAGAGGCGAAGTCAGATTTTAACGACAGATGCCTCGGACACTGCTTGGGGAGCTCATCTAAATGGAAAGTGGATACAAGACAAGTGGCCTGCCAGACTACAGCATCTACATATCAACATGAAGGAGATGTTAGCAGTCCAGTTTGCATTGATGTATGCTCAAGGAGTTACTTCTTCCAGGGCAGGTGTTGATTCTGACAGACAACACAACTGTCATGTGGTACATCAACAAGCAAGGGGAACACATTCTTATCCTCTATGCAGGCAAGCAATGATTTTATGGGGAGACTGCGTTAAGCCTGCAACTGACTCTTCAGGCAAGGTTTCTGCCAGGAGCACAGAACTCCTAGCAGATGTATTAAGCAGACAAATCATGGATCCCCACAGTGGAAACTGGATCTTCATGTATTTCAGAAATTGACAGTGTCATGGGAACTCCAGACATAGATCTGTTCGCTTCTCCACTAAACCACCAGCTGCCAAAGTATTGCACAAAGGGTATTCCCAAAAATGGAAGGTTGTTCCCCTGCGCGTCATGGCCTAGACTGCCATTCGTCGGTACTATGAATGACTACGCGATCCCACTTTCGATTGTGTAAATGTATGTTGCTTAATACTAATTAAATGTAGACTTAATGTACTACCTATTGAGTTAATCTGCCCTCCTGTGTGTGCATTCTAGCAGCCTACCAGACCATTTGCCCTCTCCCCCTCCTGTTTTCATTAACCTAGAATATGTTTAAACCTAAGATGGGTTCAACTATCATTGCTGTTTACTATGTCCTTCTACCACTAGGTGGCAGCATCTACCAATGTAAATCCTAGATATTCATTATAATCCAAGTTTTATTTATTTTCACAAAAGCTGATTGTGAGTTAATATCCTAAGATTGTAAATATCTACTCCTTCCTTGTTAAACTACCCTCAGTAAAGGACAGCCTTCATTACTCTGTCTGGAAATATTAGCACATACCATCTTACTACAGCCATTAAACTGCTCTTTCCTGATAATTTTCTGCTATACTCACCTCTATTAAGCCCTCCAACTTCCTGGGATTTTTCTTCCTACCTACTTTCCACCCCTTTAGTCCCTCCTACCTTCTTCCCCTCTAGTCCAACCACCTTTCCTCCACCTATCCCCTCCCCCTTAGCTAGTTTCCCCCTGGAGTTTACTTCTATCTGCTACGGACTGTGGCGCCATTCTTAAATTCTGTACTGAGCGTCTACAGCTCCCCTGTGCCAGTCCTGCTGTTTAGGTTGCTTGATTCGCCTCCGGGTAGGTCTTTTCAGTATATCTGTCTTTCAATTGCAAGCCGCTAAAGCACCTATTGTGCCAAACAACGTGACTTTGCTTGTAACTGTGTTTTAAGATTATAGATGGCCTTGAGCTGATGGCTATCACTCTAATGCAATGTTTGTAACTGTGTTATAAGGTTATTGATGACCTTGTGCTGACGGCTTTACTTATCTGCAATAAGCATGTGTTTCTGACTCCTGCAAGCTGCTTTTTGGGATGAGTGGGGCAATTTTGCACTGCCTAATGCTGCATTAATATAGTCTGGGTACAAGGGGCTTGTTTGAATATTGCTGGCTTGTCATGACCAGAAACCTGTTGTAAAGATGTCCAGTTAAAAGGACGCCAACCAAAGTGCATTGCTGAATGCCTGTTTGTCTCTTAAGGTGGAATAACAATCCTACTATAAGCCTTCCGCTTAAATTCCGGCAGCAGCCATTTTCTTTCCTTTGCAACTATAAGGGCACCGCGCAGCTTTGTAGACGGTTTTGGGGACCATTTTGCACTATACATTGTACTTTTAGACTGCTTGTACTGTACTGTGTCATTTCCCTTTGCTTAAGTTAATTACTGGCTTAGCAGCTGTAAGCTGCTTTTGGATGAGTGGGGCTCTTTTCTATGTTGTCCACAGCTACATTAATTTAGTCTGGGTATATGGGCCTCAACTGTTGAATATTGCTTGCCTAGTCTGCTCTCCAGATGTCCTGTTAAAAGGATGCCAACTAATGTGCATTGTAGAAGGCCTGTTTTCCTCTTTTTAAGGAGGATCAACGGTCCTCCTATAAACCTTACTGCCTAAATTACCAGCTTAGCAGCTATTTTCTTTCCATTTGTGTCTACAAGTGCACCACGCAGATTATACACTGTTCTGAAAACTGTTCTGCACAATATATTGCATAACTTGAATATTTTTGCAGTTTACTGTGTTATTTTCACCTTGCTTTCTGTTGAGCACAATATATTGCACTGTTTGAAGGTTTTGTAGTATTACTTTATTTTTCCCTTGCTTACTGCTGATTTTATTTGTCTCTACTGCAGTATAACCCTGTCCTCTCAAATGGACTAGGGTCACTGATAGCAAGCTGAGCTGCAGAATTAATGTTTTTGTTTTATTAATGGAGCCTACATTGCCTAACTTGTATTGTTTATAGCCTTATATCTGCTGCTTTCTACTGTTAATCCCCTTAAACCTACTCTCCCTCTACATACTTGATCTAGCTACATCTATCCCCAGCCTCTCTCTTTTACTGTACTTTGTTATACTCTCCTTTCTTCTCTACACATCACTTACCTTCTGCCTTCCCTACCCTTTTAGCTATATCTGCAATATTAACTAACTCAGTGTTGTCTCCCTCTCTTCTACAGTAATCCATCCCTGCTTTAAACATAAAAAATACATCCAGCCAACTCCTGAAGACACCCTTCATTTGCCAGCTTGTCTGGTACTTAGAAAGCTACTACTGAGAAGACCCCCCCCAACAAGATTGTGTAAATGTATGTTGCTTAATACTAATTAAATGTAGACTTGATGTACTACCTATTGAGTTAGTCTGCCCACCCATGTGTGCATTCTAGCAGCCTACCAGACCGTTTGCCCTCTCCCCTCCTGTTTTCATTAACCTAGAATATATTTAAACCTAAGACGGATTCAACTATCCCTGCTGTTTGCTATCTCCTTCTACCACTAGGTGGCAGCATCAACCAGTGTAAATCCTAGATCATCATCATCATCATCATCTTCTTCTTTTGGCTGTTCTCGTTAGGAGTCGCCACAGCAGATCACCTGTTTCCATTTCTTCCTGTCCTCTGCATCTTGCTCTGTCACCCCAACCACCTGCATGTCCTCTCTCACCACATCCATAAACCTTATCTTAGGCCTTCCTCTTTTCCTGTTACCTGGTAGCTTCATCCTTAGCATCTTTTTCCCAATATACTCAGCATCCCTCCTCAGCACATGTCCAAACCAACGTAATCGTGCCTCTCTGGCTTTGCCTCCAAACCTTCCAACCTGGGTTGACCCTCTAATATACTTATTCCTAATCCTGTCCACCCTCGTCACACCCAGTGCAAATCTTAACATCTTTAATTCTGCCACATCCAGCTCAAACTCCTGCCTTTTTGTCAATGCCACTGTCCCCAACCCATATAACATAGCTGGTCTCACTACCCTCTTGTAGACCTTCCCTTTCACTCTTACATCCTAGATATCCATTACAATCCCAACAAGTTTTATTTTTTTCACAAAAAGATGGTTGTGAGTTAATATCCTAAGACTGTAAATATCTGCTCCCTCCTTGCTAAACAACCCTCAGTAAAGGTCAGCCTTCATTACTCTTTTTGGAAATATTAGCACATACCTTCTTACTACACCATTAAACTGCTCTTTGTTGATACTTTTTCTGCTATACTCACCTCTATTGCTCTTTCCCACTCCGTTTGCCCTACGGGTTCACTCCACTCCCCTAGACTGCACCTAATTCCCACCCCCCAGTACTCCTAGCTTTATTCCTCTTTTACCCCACCCTCCCAGTCTAATTACCCAATACCAGCTTCCCCCTCATTACTCCTTCTACCTAAAACCCTCCTTCTTAAACTCTTCAATTGGTACTCCACCCAATAATTATAGTCCCCTCCTCTTCCCTTAAATTTCTAGAATACCTCCATCACTTTCTAAAGCCTCTCTTTTTCATAGCCTTCTCTATTTTCCTAACCACACATATCACTCTCCCTTTGCTCTGATATGCTCTCCTTATGTCACAACATCCTCCAGGGCCCCTGCCTCCTCTTTTTCCTACTTCCTTATACTATGCTACCTCATATTCCACCTTTGCTTGTCCAATATTACCTACAAGGATAACTACCATGCAAACCCACATTCTCCCTCAATCTTACTCCCATTTCCACTCTATCTCCTCTTCTCTCATTCAGCCCAACCCTCTGCACATATTCCACCCTAAAATCTTCTCCTTTAAAGTTAAGACACTGTCACCTACTCTTATCTCTAATCTACCTAAACTCATACCTGGCAGACCAAAATGGCTGAAGGATATTTCATTTAACAACCTAGTCCAAGCTGGGGATATTCATCCTAACCCTGGTCCTACTCCCTTTATTAACAACACCCACCCCTTATCTTCTTCCTCCAATCACAACACCCTAAAGATTTTTACAATCAATGCACAAAGTCTTAAAAACAAAGTTCACCAATTTCAAGGATGGTTAAGCCATAACCAAACACCCAAGGCCAGCATAAAGAGTACAAAAGACACTTGTAAGTAGAGTAAACTAAAAGATTCCTTTATTCAGACCGGTTTTGTCTACCCAGCCTTCTTCAGTGAAACAAATTCACAAATAAATTATTGGTTAGGCTATATATACCCACCCCCAACCAATGGAAAACATGATCCAGCCCAAAAGGAAAAAACTGAAAGTTTATGATACAAAAGGAACTATATGCAAATATCACATTTCAGTATTCATAACTGTGCATGTATAAAGAATACAAATGAAAACATTATTAGACAAATAATAGTCAACCTATATATAAAAAAAAATATGTATAAATACATATATATAAGTACATAAACATGCAGTCAATACAAAATGTGTTCAATAGAATACTTGATATATGTAACAACAAGAAAAAGGAAATATAACCAGCTGTGGTGTCCTGCATATGCCTCAAAACACCATATACTTATATACATCCATGTGTACATGAATATAATAACTGAAATTATATAAGCCCAAACAATAGTATATGAATATATTATATATATTATATATATATACCACATATAACATATGTAACAACTGACTAAGGAGTGGAACTCAGCTCTACAACAGGCTTCTATGTTTGTTAACATTCTAACATCATATTATGAAAGGATGGTGGACATTAATCTAACTGAGGTGAAAACCCTATGTGAGGATTGTAAAATGTATGCCGTTTCTGTGAACATGTTATTCAAAGAGTTGGCTACCTATGAAAAACAGACCCATGATAGGAAGATTAAAAAATTTAATAGGGACATCACAGATTACCAAAGGGGTCGTCCTTTTGATTTTTCAAGAACAGTAAGATTCTCAGATACCAATAGAGTTGTCACAAATAATACATCCAGAAAAAGACCTAGATCCATCCTAAAGAGAACGGACAATTCTTATTTAAGTACATCAGGGGAGGAATCCTCCTTTACGACAATGGCAGTGTAAACTGTGACATCCAAAAAACTAATGGTGTCATAATGTGATGTTAAAGTAAACTTGATACCCCACAAGTATTCTATTGAACACATTTTGTATTGACTGCATGTTTATGTACTTATATATATGTATTTATACATATTTTTTTATATATAGGTTGACTATTATTTGTCTAATAATGTTTTCATTTGTATTCTTTATACATGCACAGTTATGAATACTGAAATGTGATATTTGCAAATAGTTCCTTTTGTATCATAAACTTTAGTTTTTTCCTTTTGGGCTGAACCATGTTTTCCATTGGTTGGGGGTGGGTATATATAGCCTAACTAATAATTTATTTGTGAATTTGTTTCATTGAAGAAGGCTGGGTAGCCGAAACTGGTCTGAATAAAGGAATCTTTTAGTTTACTCAACTTACAAGTGTCTTTTGTACTCTTTATGCTGGCCTTGGGTGTTTGGATTTGTTCATGGTTTGGCCGTGCATTCCGTACTTGCAGAGCATTTGGTTTGTTAAGCCATAACCAACCAGACATCTTAGCCATCTCTGAAACCTGGCTCAAACCCTTTTTTTCTGACTCTGAGATCCTGCCCCCAGGATTTCATTGTCTCAGAAATTACTGACTAAATAAAAAAGGTGGCGGCACTGCCCTAGTCTACTCTAACCTTCTTACCTTAATTCCCCACCAAATTACAATTCCTCAATTCCAGAACACTGAACTAACTGCTGGACTACTAAAACTAAATAAACATAAAAATATCTATATCAATGCCCTATATATCTCACCTGGTAACAATATCTTTACACTTGAAGATATTCTCCTATGGTCTTCTACTGAAATTAACTATGAAACTTACATCCTTGGAGATGTGAACATTGACTGGAATAAAGTTAATTGCCACTTTCCCTCCGTATCCATTAACCTCTATAACTTCACTCAAATAATCCTCTCCTTCACCCAACCAAACAAAATAACCCCCCCCCCCGATCCACTATAGATTGGATCCTAGTCTCAGATCCAAATAAAATAACCAACTCTGGCACAATTCCTGATACCATTAGCGACCACCTCCCAGCCTTCATGCATCGCTCAACTAGCTCCTCCCCACACCAGCATTAATACATTCTAACTCGTAACCTCAGTAGCTTTAACCCCAGTACTTTTTCAAATACTTTCTAATAAATGAACTGGCAAATTCTAAACATCCTTCCTCTTGACAGGGCTATAGACTACTGCAACTCTATCTTCCTTGACACCTTAAACTCCTGAGCCCCTCTAAGAAACAAAAGGATAAAAACTAAAACAGTTCCCAGTACTTTTTCAAATACTTTCTAATAAATGAACTGGCAAATTCTAAACATCCTTCCTCTTGACAGGGCTATAGACTACTGCAACTCTATCTTCCTTGACACCTTAAACTCCTGAGCCCCTCTAAGAAACAAAAGGATAAAAACTAAAACAGTTCCTTGGCTATCCAAAGAGACAAAACAGATTATGCACCAAAGAGACAAACTATGGAAGCTTTACCAAAACAATAAACTGCCCAATACCTTACTCCAATATTAACAGCTATGTAACGTTGCAAAACAACTAATTACCATGGGCAAAAAAATCCTACTATATCAATCTCCAGTCCAATAACAATAAAAACCCCAAGCATTTCTAGAACTCAATAAACTCGCTCCTTAATCCAGGCTCCAAGAATAATCCCTGTCCTAACCCAAGTAAATCTGACCTCGAACTATGCTCTGAATTTAACTAATTTTTCAAAGAAACTATTTCTAACATCACCAAGATGTTTCCCAATAATAACCCAACTGCTCCTCACTCTAAACCTTCTAACTCACCCCTTCTGTTTGAGCTCCAACCCATCTCCACTAACTTTATAAAATAAATTTTGTCCAAACTTAAACCTTGCTCTAATGCTCCTGACAATATTCACACCTCCTTCCTAAAATGTGTTGCTGATGGTATTGCTCTCCCAGTCAGCATCTTTATTAAATGATTGATAAAGGAATCATATGTCCCCAAACTCTGGCACTCAGCTTATATTCTTCCTGTTCATAAAGGAGGCAAAAATACCAGCATCTCAACCTTTCACCCCATTGCTTTGCTCTCGCCTATCTCCAAAATCATAGAAAAAGCATCCATCTCCAACTTATGCCTTTCCTGACCCAAAACAATCTTCTCACTCCCACCCAGCATGGCTTCCACCCAGGCCATAGCACAATAACTGCTTTACTCTTTTTCCTAGAAACTGTCAATCAAGCCCGAGATTCAGGACACTTAGTTTCTACTGTTTTACTAGATCTGTCTAATGCTTTTGATACTGTTTCACACAAGCTCCTTCTCTGTCATCTCTCAAATCGTAATCTCTTACCAAACACTTTATCCTGGTTCTCCAGTTATCTGTCAGACAGATCACAGGCAGTAAAATGGAAGAACTCCATCTCTTCCTTCCTACATACCGCAACTGGTGTACCACAGGGTTCCATCCTTGGGCCAATGCTTTTCAACATCTTCATCAATAACTTTCACACTGCAATTCCTGATGCTAAAATAATTCAATACACAGATGATTCAACCTTAGTTTGCTCTGTCTCAAACCTCTCTGAATTGCTGACTAAAACCCAAACTGCCTTCTCAACAACTGAAAACTGGATGTGCCAAACCACCTCTCTCTCAATGTAAATAAATCAAAAATTCTACTATTCCCTCCCACAAAGACCTTCTCCTACAAGAAAAACAACTTCCATAGTCAAACCAACTCACCTATAGAAGTGGTCCCCTCTGCCATACTACTTGACATTACTGTTGATGAACACCTCAAGTTTGATATCCATATTCAACAAAATATTAAGAAAACTCATCAAAAGCTAGGTATGCTGTATAGGAATAATCACTTTCTCTCCAACTCTACTAGGCAAACTCTGGCCCTGACTTATCTTCTTCCTTACTTATTATACAGATTCCCTCTCCTAATCAACCTGTCCTCCTTTATCACCTCTAAACTGGAAAACTGCTACAACAAAATCTCTAAATTTGCCACTAAATCTAAAAATACCACCCATCATTGCCTTACCCTACAATCCCTGAATTGGCTTGAACTCCCAAACTACCTAGACTACCTCCAACTCACTACTGCACATAGACTTGTATTTCACCCATCAAAATGTCCTGCACTAACTAATATCCTTCCCCCTTATGCACCCAACAGAGCTCTCAGATCTGAAAATCAGAACTTAATTGCTATCCACAAACCTAAACGCCCTGCTGGCCAACTTCTCCTCTCTTACTCACTAGGCAATAAATGGAATTCCCTTCCCTCCTCTCCAAGAGCCATACCAAACTCAGAAAACTTCAAAACCCAACTATTCAAATACTTGTCCACTAAATGGAAATGTACCTGCCTTTACCCAACCTAATCCAAGGGGGTTCTCTCTCTGGTTCCCAAGCTCTAAAACTCTCATAGTTATCTTCCTGTGAGCCTATCTAAGCTCTTGACAACACCTATAGCTACTCTCTCTCTCTAAGCTCTCAACAACTCCTACAGCTACTCTCACACAACTCAACCTTGTAAATATTGTAAATAGCATTCTACTGTAAATGTGTGTATGCAAAGTGTATCCATATTTTCTTAAAGGTTCACATGTAAATTGTTTCCACACCTAATACATAACTGTTTTCCTCAAATTAAACTGTATAATCCCTTAACTCCAATCTTAATGAATTTGTTAACTATGCAATATATTGAATGTGTTTATTTGTAATTGTTATACAGTTTAGATACAAGTGATACTTAGTATAAAAGATAACATTATGTAGAAGCATTTCTCCCCGGGCCTCCACTGAAAATAGGTCAACTCAGCCCAGTGGACTTCCCTGGCAATCAAACTGGAAATAAAATAAAAATAAAAAAATAGGGAGTGTGTGCAAAAGCTCAGGATGAAGAGTGGGAGGAGGAAGGGCTAGCAGAGCTGTCTAGGAAACCATGTAGAACAGCTCTGGTAAAACCAGCTCTGGCCCTAGAAATCTCACCCATCTTGTAGTGCTTAGTAAATGTATGCACAGAAGTCCAAGTTGCTGCCTCAAGAATAGAATTAGTTTCCAAACCCTTGAAAAAGGCACCAGAATAAGCCACAGCCCTTGTGGAATGAGCCTTAACAGAAGAAAGAAGGCTCTTTCCATGAAAGGAATAGCAAAAGGAAATGGCTTTAAAAATCAAAGAAGAAATGGTCTACCTGGAAACCGCCAACCTAAAGACCTAGGATGAAAAGAACAAAAAGCTGTTCAGATTTGTAAAAAGCTTTAGTCTTATCTAAATAATATCTGAGTTGTCTATGCAAATCCAAGGTGTACAGAACCTCTGCACTAGCAGACTGTGGAGAAGGGAAAAGGTGGATAAATGAATAGACTTATTAAGAGACTACTCATTAACCACCTTGGGCATAAAAGAAGGATTAGTATGAAAGGACACCCTATCCTTACTGAAAAATAAAAAAGGAGCGGCCATAAGGGCTTGCAGCTCAGACACCCATCTGCAGAAGTAAGAGTCAAAAGAAGAACAGTCTTCCAAGAACAATGCTGTAAGGAAGCTGAAGCAGCAGGCTGAAAAGGAGTCTGGATCAGTTCTTCCAAAACAAAATTAAGGTTCCAGGAAGCAGGAACAGGCTTCCTGGGAGGCCTAATTTGAAGGGTACCTTTAAGAAACTGTTTGACCTCAAATGTAAAGCCTAAAGGGGAAGTCAAATGCAGACAAGAAGACATTGCAGAAAGGTGAGCCTTAACAGAAGAATATGTCAACCCAGCATTTAGCAATTCACACAGATAAGATAGAACCAAAGGAACATCATCAGTAAGTGTATCCAGGTTACAAGAAAGACACCAAACAGACAACCTCTTCCGTTTGAATAAATAGGATTTCCTAGTGGTGGGTTTCATGACCCGCTGCAGGACCCTAAGCATGTTCTCAGAAAAAAAATGTGTTTGTAGGGAATCAAAACCCTATCACTCACAATGTCAGTTAAAGACTGGAAAGGTGGGAATGGATGAGAGATCCCTTGTCTTGTGTGAGTAGGTCCACCCTGTGAAGTAACTTGTGATGATTTCCCTTGGCAAGATGCAGAAGAGGGAAGCAATGCTGATGGGTTAAAGGGGTCACCAGCAAGATTTTGGGAGCATCCTGTCTTATTTTAAACTGGACTTTTGGAATGAGAGGAAGGGATGGCAGGCATAAAGAAACACCCCTTACAAGAACAAAAAAGGGTGCCCTCCTTTCAAGCCAGAGAACATGGGACTCTCATGCAGAATAGAAGTTGTCTTTTCAGAGGGGAAGCAAGTAGATCTACTTGAGGAGTACCCCACTGGTGGACAATGTCCAGAAACATATCCCTCTGAAGCATCCACTCATGGGATTGTGTTGTGGATTGGCTCAGCAAGTCTGTCACTATTTTTTGAGCTGAGAGAATATACACTTCTTGAAGGGCCACCTGACATTGAATACCCAACATTTTCATAGTTTTTCTGTCTTTGTCAGAAGAAAGCAACTTAGTAGAAGGTAAAGGTTTTGATGGTTTGTCAGAGTTAACAGAGACCACAGAGAGGTCAGCAAAGATACACTTACAAAATAACTTGCAGTCATCAGGCACCTTATAAAACCAACCAGGATTTTGGGAGTAGGTGGCATGGAATCAGAAGCCATGTGTAGAAGTAGAAAAAAGAGGGACAGCAGAAGGCATTGGAGGCTGCATTTGCAGGAGCTCATGTTACCTTTTCTGAACATCAGGCACTTGACCACAGTTCCATTTAAAAAAGCCATCATTTTGGAAATAGTATCACCAAAGGAAATCTCCTCAAAAGGAGAATCAAGACTAATAAACTCCTCTTCCTCAGAACCATAATCTAAGGGAGAAGGAATCTATGAAGAATAAGTCAGAGTCCTCATCCAAATCTGCACCCTCATCTGAGGAATCTTGTCCCTAGACCTTTTAAGAGGAGTAGAAGACCAAGGTAGAGCAGGAAAAGAGGCTTCAAAGCCACAAAAGCATTAAACAGACCCTGAATAAAGTTTTGCTATTCACTCTGAGAGCCTTTAGGGGCAGGAGAAATATGTTTGGCTTTCTGCATCTTTTTCAAAGGGACATCAGCCTTATCAATTTTTGGAGGCTGAAACCCCTGTCAAAACTCTGTAAGACTAGTCGGAATTTCTTATGTCACCAAAATTTGAGAAACCCTCTAGGCCCTTCGGAAATAATCAGCAGCAGTTCCCCTGTACGTTCGAAACAGATGTGTGCAAAGCCTCCGTGGATGTGCCAGAAGCTAGATACATGCCAGCCTCTGAAGGCGTCATGCCATAGGAATGTGACAAAGAGGCCAGATGTTCCTCCTGCCTTTCACTAGCCTCAAGAGAGACATAAAGAATAGGCAGCATAGTAGAAGAATCAGCCCTACCCTAACTTTTTTTGCATTCTTCTTTGAAGACAGCTGTCCCTTGGGCCAGGAAGGTCCTTCCACAGCATCTTTTGTAGAAGTTTAAGAAACTGTTTTTCTAAATAAATAACTACGGAAGACTGCACAATGTCTTAGGTAGAAAAGTCTGACAAATAGTATAAGACGTATGATCATGTGAAGCACCTAAGCAAAATAAACACTACTCGTGGTGATCTTTATGGGGAATCTATCTCCCACACTGACATTTCCCCTTTCTGGATGACATGAAGCCAACAAACTAGCAAACTTAAATAAACAAGGATAAAAATCAAAAACCTCAATGAGGCAGTTATCTGAGATGACTAGGTAACCAGCAGATAAACAAATGTTCAGACCAAAGATCAAAGATGTAATTTAGACTGGCATCAAAGACATTCTGAGGATGGTACATCTGTACGTCACCTTCATACACTACAATGTGTGTGGGAAGCATATGTGTGATGTACGGCATACTTTTAACAACCAAAAGGCTATGGTATACTGGCCAGATGTTGTGCTGCCCTTGGCAGGGCATCCCTATAGTAAGGAATACTGCAACAGTAATATGGAAGGACATCCTCCTCTCTCCCCATATGGACTCACCTCCTTCAGTTTCTGCCTGTGCCCTTATTATTTTTATCTGCAACATTTATCCCTCTAGTTCTGTTTTCCAGGCCTCATCTTTGTCTGTGCAAATTAATTCCTTGTGATGCATCTGGTCCCTGTCCATCATCTAATACATACAACTAAATATACTTTTCCACTACTATTCCCTTTCTTCTTTCTATCCCTTTCATGTGCTGGACTGCTCATCACTTTTTTTTTCTTTTTTCTCTCTCCTCCATCAAATGCCACTTACATTTGCACATATTGTAGCATTTTAGTATCATTGCTTTTGTACTTTTTTATGACCACTGGCCACGTCTCGTACTTTCACTATCCACCCTTTCCTGTATCAGCTCATTTGGTTGCTCTCTTTGACAGCGTCTGTCTCCGTCCTTTGCCTTTCTCCTCCCTGACTTGTACAATTCCATTCTGCCTATTGGCTTGCTATTACCTCCGGTCCTGTCCCACTCTTCCCTTTCTTACCTTACTAGCCAGTTCATTACCATCTCAAGCCTCCCAGTTCCCACTTAGGACAGTATCATTTTCCTGCCATATGAATGATCACAGAGCTAGACTGTGGCCGCACATCATGAACACACCACTAACCTCTTTCCCCCTTTTCTTCCATCTGTTTTTGGTCAGTTGGTGCTGTTCATTTAATACAATCTCAATCTTGGAACCCTTACCCTTTCCTGTATATGTATATCTGTGTGTGTGTGTGTGTGTGTGTGTGTGTGTGTGTGTGTGTGTGTGTGTGTGTGTGTGTGTGTGTGTGTGTGTATCTATATATATGTCTACTTTGAAACATTTAAAACCCATAACATCAAATTTCTTAACATCTAACACTAAAAATCACAAAAAAATAACAACCCCTCCACAATATAATGACACCAAACTACTAAACACACTTTTTACTATGTTTCTGCAGGGGGCAAGCCCCCCTGCACCCCCAACCCCCCCCGTAAATGAAATATACCAACTCTAAGATCGCACTACAGTGTGAAAAAGTTAATTTTCTAACCCCACTGTATCAAGCCCCCCTACAGAAACGTAGTAAAATGTGTGTTTGATAGTTTGGTGTCATTATATGTTGCTTTATGTAGAGGATGTTATTTTCATGTGAGATGTACTGTTAGGCATTATGAAATTCAATGTTATGGGTTTTAGATGTTCTGGTCTCAATGTTATGAAATTAGATGTTATGGGTTTTAGATGTTTTGAAGGGGACCCATATATATATATATATATATATATATATATATATATATATATATATATGTATGTATGTGTGTAGGTCAGATGATTGTGTTTTTCAGAAACTCAGAATTCATACAGTCAAGACCATATAATAATTTCTGAGAATTTGGACATCAAAAAAACCCAACCCCCCCCCCCTCCCAGAAATCTACCCTTTTTTATATTTTTCTAAGAGTGCAAGCTCCCCCCCCCCGCACTCCCTCACCCCCTGCAAATTATATATACTAACTCTGAGATCACACTACAATGAGGAAAAGGGCAAATTTCCCATTCCACACTGTACCATGATCTCCATACAAAAGCTTTGGGTTTTCAAAAACTCTATCATATGGTCTCGACCATATGCATTTCGAGTTTATGAAAAGTCAATCAGTTGATAGGGACCCGTATATATATATATATATATATATATATATATATATATATATATATATATATATATATATATATATATGTATATGTGCGTGTGTGTAGTAATATTTGTCATGTAATAGAATGAATGTCTTTTACAAGGGCATAAATCACAGACAATATAATTAAAGGGATCTTTTACACAAGTAAATGTCAATGTTTATTACATCCCATTCATTGTCCTGAATGCCATGATATACAGTGTGAACTGGAATGATCTTTTAAATAAATCAGCCAAAAGTTAAATGGATTTGCTTTTGGGTCACCACAGTTTAATATTAGCTAGCAAATCAAAAGCCTGGATGAAGAGGATGAGTTTGAGTAGCATGAGGTCATCCTGCATGACTTGGGGAAGAAGATCAGGGAAGACGTACTGCAGATTTGCACCATGTGCCAATCATAGGGATGAAAACAGGGCTACTTGTGTGCTGGGAAGTGAGCAGTCCAAGAACTGTATACTTAGATAACACAACGTGATTATTTTACTGGATTAAATAGGCTAAGTTACATGCAAAAAAAACAAGTCCCTTTGTTTTTCTGGATGGCTCCTCACTCGGATGCCCTGTTCTTTTACCATGCTGTATAACAATGAGAACTAATCCACTCATCCTGCTCCACCTCCTCTCTGATACAATACGCTGATGATTATACTCTTATCTCCATCTCTGATAACATCACTCACCTCCATTCTATTACTCGAAGTCATACCTCTCTGATGTACCAAATTCCTTGGTATTTACTGGTTTTGAGGGCAAAATAATGGGGTGCCACAAATTTCCAGGTGGCCCCTTCAATTCCTGAACTTCCTGGTTTTTTTTAATTTTTAAGTTGTCACTGACATCATCAATTGCGGGGCATGCACAATGACATCAGCTCTGAGAGGCAGTCTGCCAACCTACCGGAAAGCAGAATTCGGCTGTGGGGCGGGCTGGACTGTCTGTACTCTCTGTCTTTACTTGACTTAGTCTTCATGTTCATAGATCATGCATACATGCTGGTGTCAGCACGTAAGCATGACACCAGCATGTATGCATGATCTATGTGCTGGTGTCAGCCCAGCACACACATAGACTGATCCAAGTGATGACTGGGAGGTAGCAGCAGTGAGCCGAGCTGCTGAATTGCTATAATAAATTAAATATTTATGTTGTATGTTCTATGGATTAGCTTGACATTTCCTTTCAAAGATTCTTCTGGCTTAAAAACTTCAGAGCTCAGAGAACTTTCAAATAAGATACACAAGTATGAAAATCTGTATCCTGAAGTAAGTGAGATTATCTTAAATACTTTTCTCAGCTCACTGTGGACTAGGGGATGCACAAAATAAGAGATACCACTGAATGAATAACTGCTGTTAATTACTTTTAAAGACTCCTGTCTAGCGGCACATAGTTATAAATAGAATTTGACTGGAATTTGCAATTTCTTCTTCATCTCCCTGTAAAACAGTCTTTGTATTATTCCAACGACTAGTCTGTCACATGTCATACTTTCCTGACAGTTAGATTATCACCCCATTTAAGCGCATCACCAAGGCTAAAATAAAACATCACAATGATTAGTATATTTAACTTGACAAAATTATTTGTTTCGCCATGCTTTTCTCATGATGGTAGCATCATCTTTGTAGTACAGTTTTAAATTTTTCAAGGAATGAATTTTCTTACGTGTCCAAATCTATATCTGCTTGAGGCACAAAGGCCTATCTCCAAGTTTGCTATATTTGCCAAGATTCAGGAGAAGGTGGCATGTAAATAGATTCTTGAGTTTGACAACAATGTCACAGCTCCATCCCTACCCTACTGGCTGTCACAGTGAACTTATCCATAACCGTTAGCTTTAAACATCTTAGTTGAACCCTGCTTTTACACCAGAAAATAGCTTTTGTGATATTTGATCAAACTGTGTTTGTAGACAGCTTGAGAAACTTAACTTGAAAAATGGAAATGGAAGCAAGCTAATGGACTTCATTATTAATAGCCTGATGGAAACCAATGACAACAGTGCACTAACTAGATTGCTATGGAAACCAATAACAACCGTGCACTAACTAGATTGCTATGGAAACCAATGACAACAGTGCACTAACTATATTCCTAGTTATTCACTACACTATGCCATATCACAGTGATCCACGACGTTTGATTATAGTAAGATTTCAGAGACTGATAGTTACATTACAATTGTGTACTGGAAGAATAACAATGTATGCTCTCTCTAAACAACCTTCCAGGATAAATCAGTCAGCCTTATTTCATGAGGGTTGTTTGTTTATGATGTATTTATCATCTAATGTGTCCACAAACTATTTATTTGTGTGTCTTTGTATGGGCTTGCTTGTTTTATTTGCTTATTTATATTTGGTTACCTTTGTGAGCACCACAGAAATACGCCTCGAAAAAAAAATAGAAATGTTCTCATACGAGCACACACATATGCCCGCACCTGTGTGTAAGTATATATGTGTGTGGAAAGAGTGGTTTAAATGACCACAGTATCTTCATCCCTGCATTAGCCCCCCCCCCCCCGAATTACAGTGGCCATAATCTCCTGCTGTGTCATCAAGCACCCAAGCCAATAACAGAACATACATCACCTGAGACATAGAAAGGATTTTGTTAACTTTGATATGTCCCTGGCTTTAAGATTTATACTGCCTGTCCACAGTGTCAAATATTTTAGGATACTTGTATGAAAGCATATGAAACTGAGGTAGATGAAAAGCATTTACTTTCTATAACTTCTACACACATAGCTTCTGGTTCTGGAGCAATATTTTCAGGGTAGACCGAACAATCTGTTTATAATCATGAGACATGAAAATTTCAGGTTTACTTTCTGCAGATAAGGCACTTAATCCTTTATCAGATACAAGAATTCTTCAGTTTTGAAATATGAACAGTTGAATAGGGCTATGAACTTTTCTTTACCCATTTAAAACACAATTTATTTGGGAAGGAGGTGGCTTTCTGGATTACAAGTTACAAGCTCTCCACTACTCCCTGTGCGGTTTGTGAATTATGAGGTGCAATCTTTTGGAAAGCACATGTTTCAAGAGGCTAAAACTTTTGCTTCTTTTAGCTGGAGGAGATTCACTTCTTTATGCAATTTACTGAATCAGTACTTGACTTGTACTGGTGTGCAGGTACTAACTAGTCAAGCTATTTGGTTAATATCTGGTGCTCTTGACTTGTTTAACACACTGTGAGCAAGTAAAGCATTATAAAAAGTTAATGCTTGACTTTGTTTTTATAGTTTTATTGTATACGAGTGTTATTCTTAAAATAATTTCATATTAAAGATTTACATTTGCGCATTCAAGTCCTGTGTTCCTGACATTTGATTGTGTATGTGAATGGATTATGTTAATTTATTTTATAGTTTGAGATACCAGAATAAGTACAGTTTGCTGTTTGATGTAATTGGAGGCAAGCATCCTTATTTCCTGCAGAGACTTGACTCCATATTAAATTGTGAGGGTGGGGTTGTGCATCTAGTTAGGAAAGTGTCAATGATTTTTCACTTTTTCAGCTGAGGTTTCTGTGTGCTTCTCGTTGAAGGAGATTATATTTTTAGAAACCCAAGTTAAAACTTTTCAACTTATGTTTTTAGGTAGCTCATATTGTTTTTCATAGTCATTTTAGTGAAATTAATAAATGTTAAGTTTTGTTTTTGTTTTGAGTGCAGGATGAGTGTGTCATTCCCAGTTTGAGTTACTTTCTTGACAATTTTGATTTGTGTTTATGTTGGCTATAAATACGGAAGCTGAAAATCGGGACGGGAAGAGTAGCAAAACTCACAATAATAGTGATGTAGTCATGGACAAGTTTTTAAAGTTGTTACCTGTCATTCTGTAAAACTATGACAGATCTTGCTGGTGGGGGGAAAAGGGCCAATGTGGCTACCAAGCAACAGACAACTGTACGTTTGCTTAAGTATTCCACCTGCTATTCCTGACCCGCACTTATGCAAGTTCCAAGGTGCTCCATGATCACATGCAGGGTCATCTAATTGTTAATGCTTTAAAAGTTCACTTTTGTTACTTAGCAGTAAGGCACTGTTTTATCTTTTTGTTTGATTTGCAACATTGCTGTAGGTGTCACAAACACACCCGCTGAGAAGTATTCTAAATGTAGCCATAGAAAATTATGCATTTACCCAATAAAAATGATTTTTAATATGTTTTTAAATATTTAATTGTCCATTACTGCAAATCACTCAAGGAAATATTAGAGTTTTTCATTTGGAACACAAAAGTTGTTTTTTTCTGAGAATGCCCGTTTTCAGCATGTTCATACACAGGTGATTGTTTGGGAAGAATAGCTAATGAATGCTAGTCCCATTATAGAAGGGAAACATGAACTGAGTATACGTCTCAACTGTCCAGATTTTCTGCTTCATATTTTTGGTGTGTTCTTCATGAAGTTTTTCATGTTCTGGCAAATCACTGAGGATAGAAGTCACTAAATAATGACTAAATGATAGCATAAATTTGAGTTTTAGACTTCATTTCCTTAAGAAAATGCATGTTAGCTAATAAAAATCCTGTTGTTCTGTCAACTTTCTGAGTTTATAAAAACAATATTTAAAATCCGTCCCCATTTTAGGGTCTTTGTCCTCCCTTTATTTTAGGCTTTGTCTAGATTTCTTGTAATAAGAAGTTGAGAGGTATGCTCAAAGCTCATTTCTGACACCCCCCCCAAAAAATGGCTAACTGATAACCAGCTCAACCTTAACCCAAAAAAAACGAAACTCCTTCTCTTCATTCCTAAATCTCTTGCCCATCATAAAACTGCCTTCACCATCTCATCTCTTGATAACACTATTATCAAACCTGAACATCACACTAAGCTCCTTGGCATCATAATTCATAACCAATTACAATTTGACCTACATATTCCTCTATAGAAATAAAAAAATCATGTCATCTGACTCCAAACATTCTCTGGCACAAGCATTCCTCCTTCCCTGCCTTCTCTTTGCTTCTTCTATATTTACACACATACAAGCCACCTTATTAACTATACTTGAACAAAACATATAACAAAATATAAACCTCATCACTGCCTTGCTCTAAAACAAGTCCAATGGGTTGAATTCCCCCAACTACTGCTCCTATCCCAGCTTCAAATCACTCATTCCTTAATTAATAAACCTTCAGCTGGTCCTGCCCTTTCCTCGATAGTGTCCTTTTTTACTCCTACTTTTACTCTCCGTAAATCCAGTCAACTCCTTCTTGACATATACAAACCTAATAAGAACATAGGCAAACTACTTTACAAAAGTGCAGTGTCCCAATCCTGGAACAAACTCCCCCAAATATCTGAAATACCTAATGCACTGATAGCTTCAAAAAAGAACTGAAAACTACCTTGACAAATCAAGCTCCTACCCATGCCAGGACTCAACCTAAGCACCTCTCCATCCACCTCTCCCTACCCTACCCTAGAACTTGTATCTCTTAGGTATTTAGCTTGAATACATTTTATCAGCTCAACAAGAAGATATCAGCTGCTCATTGTACATATATTTTATGTAAATGGTAACACTCCTGTGCTAAGTTGCCTATCAAGATTGTTTTCTTTAATACAATGAAATACTAACGTGTATGCTAACTTGTTTGCTCTAGCCATACATAGATATTTTCATCTTCTGTTACTTACTCAAGTTTATCTCTTTTCCTTATAACTTGCCATTTTATCTAATATAAACTTTTTATATAATTGTTAATTTGCATTTTGTACAGCTTTGAATTTATGTAATTTGTGGTATATTTTGCATCTTTTCTCCTCAGGTCTCTACTGAAAATGGGGCTTTGTCTCATTTGGACTAATGTGGTTAACAAATG